>NW_023597055.1:1343550-1423550 GCF_011947565.3 Pollicipes pollicipes
CGGCCGGCTGTGCCGTCATTCATTCATGTATTCATTGATCAGTATGCCGGACGTGCCGGCAGCGTGGTTGGTAGAGCGCCGGCACATCTGGCCCGGGGGTGACACTTCGAAAATAATTTGTGGAGTGGGGGGAGGGCTCAGACAGTAGTGGTTGATCGGTTGACGCCATTTTGCTGCGCCTTGGCGTGGGTTCAGTGCTCTTAGTCGGATTTTTTTTTGTGGGGGGGGAGGGAATGGGGCTCAAGTTTGCAAAGCGATACGTTCTGATAAGACCACTGTTGGCTGTCCTTTGGGTTCGCTTCAGAGTATTTCTTCTTGTGCGACTTGGCATTTGCAATCCACTGGGAACTTATTCGACCCGTCCCTGCTGTCACCTGTCAGCTGTGTAAGTGGGCCAGGCAGGCGGTGGATGGCTGTGCCATTGTGTGACATGACACGTTAACATGCCCTGACCCTGTTTGGCTAGAAGGCCAAAGCAAAACAAAAGTTTACCGCGTTTGTGGCATTGTTTACGTCAGTCAAACTTTGGTACAGAAGTTCTGTCGGGCTGGAATCGTGCTTTTCTTGAGTGCGCAGCTGCCATTGTGCTGGAGATTGTTCTGTTGGAGCGACAAGCGGGAGTTTTCGGAGTAAGCATTGCTTGGCAAAGACTCCGACATGAGTCATCCCTGCAAAAAAATTTAAAAAAACTTTGAATGGCAGTCTGATTGACCCCACAACCGACTTGCGTCTCTCCTCCAGCCTGCTCCATGTGACGTGATGTTGTGGCGAGTGGTCGGTCCTGCCGCGCCGGTCTATCTCGCGGGCCCGGTCGGTGCGAGCGGTCCTGCCGCGCCGGTCCGTCTCGTGGTCCCGGTCCGGTTGCGGGCGGTCATGACGCCCCGGTCGTCCCGCGGCCCGGTCGGTGCGAGCGGTCCTGTCGCGCCGGTCTGTCTCACGGGCCTGGTCGGTTGCGAGCGGTCCTGCCGCGCCAGGTCCGTCTCGCGGCCCGGTCGGTTGCGAGCGGTCCTGTCGCGCCGGTCCGTCTAGCGGGCCCGGTCGGTGCGAGCGGTCCTGTCGCGCCGGTCCGTCTCGCGGGCCCGGCGGTGCGAGCGGTCCCTGCCCGCGCCAGTCAGTCTCGCGGGCCCGGTCGGTTGCGAGCGGTCCTGCCGCGCCGGTCCGTCTCGCGGGCCCGGTCGGGCCGTGGGCCGCTGCCGCCACGCCGGTGATGTCAGGCGGGTGGGCGCGGCCAGTGTATCCGCCCACTGGCACTGCTGGCTCGGCTGCAGAACGCTGGTGCTCGCCAGCTGCCGGCCGGCTGGCCAGAGGGCTCCGGTACATCCTGCGGTGTGAACCCTGGTCCACCCGTTCTTACTGGTCGGCCATGAGCTTGGTCTCGCGCTCACACTAGATCTAACCGTTGTACCTCTCTGACTGGACCCTGGCCGCACCGCGCTCGTGAGCGCGATCCCTTCCCGCTTCTGGGCCCGCTCTGCTGACGTCCCCGGCGCTCCCGGCCGCGTGCTGACACCAGACGCCGCCCACCTCCACTCACGCCTCGTCTCGCCGGCCCCCGCCCCGCGCCCAGCCCGCCTCGGCGCACGTGCGTCGGTCGTGCCGGCGGCGGCGGCCGGCGGGCGGCGGACGGTCCCCTGCTCCGGCGGATGTTTGCGTTGGCGGCGGCCGGACCGGCCCGTCGCCTGAGTCAGCGCCCGGGCCAGGCGACACACGCACCGACCTCGGCGCCGCCGCCGGGGCTAGGCCCGTCTCTGGTCTCTGGAGGAGCGGGTCCCTGGCCCGGCCGCCAGGCGTCGCCGTCCTGTGCGGCGCTCTGGGTGCGGTTCCGGAGGCAGCGAGGAGGAGGGGAGGAGATAGTTCAGTGGGGAGGGTGTAGGCCTTCACCTGGGAGGGTCGGGCTCGATTCTCGACCGCCGCTCCGGCTGCTGGACGCTAGCAGACCTGCACACGAGAGGCGCCGGCTCCTTCACGACCAACACCGAGGCCGCAGGCCGCTGATATGCTTGCCGTCGGAGAGTGACAACACGGCCGCGGAACCCCCGTGTGTTTAGACGCCAAGACGCGCAGAACGTGGGTGTCCTGACGTGTACATACAGTGCAAACGGTAGCGCGCAAAACAAGCTTTTCTGTTAATTCGTCGAAACCCCGCCTTTGCCGACAGTTTATTCAAAATATATTGCCATAGGAATAGTCGTCCTATTTGTTCAGCCCTGCCTCCCCCCTCCACACACACGTGTTATTGCCGTGCCGTGACCGTTCACCATCTCTCGTCCGTCCCTCTCTTTCCCGCTGTCGTAACGCATGGTGAGGCCCCAAACTGCCACTGACTTGTGCCACTTCTCGCCATTAACTACCAGCACGCGATCGAAGCCAAATATTCTTGCGATTAGTCCGCGATGTTTGCGTGACGACCAAATGGACGAGAGGGTGCCGCCGCGAGCAGTAGACACAGGCACGGAGAGATGGCGGGCGGGCGCCCGATCTCGCACCGCTGGCGGCGGACATGAACAGCTGGACAAAAACGCGAACAGGCCCGGAAGGAGCCTGTCGTGCCGCGCCGTCCCGCCTCTCATCTGTTCGCCGGCACGCCGCCGTGTCCGCCCCCGGGCACGTGGCACGCCCCGCCGCCGCTGGCGCTTGGTGCAACAGTGTGTGGTTGTCGGCGGCAGCTGTCTCCGCCGCCGGCAGGGGTTTCTGTCCGGCGTGGCCTCACCTCCAGGGAAGGGGGGGGGGGGGGGGAAGCGGGGAGGGGGGGCGGCTGGGTCCGTCGGCCGTCTGGAGACCGCTCAGGCGGAGGTGTTCCACGGACGTCTGCGTTCTCCCTGACTTGTCCGCTGCGCGGTCCTCTGCCGGCAAAGGGCGTGTCAAACGCCCTGGCGCCGGGCAGAGCCTGCCCACACACGCGAGCACGGTGTCCGGCCTGGCGCCGGGTAGAGCCTGCCTACAGACGCGAGCGCGGCGTCCGGCCTGGCGCCGGGTAGAGCCTGCCCACACACGCGAGCACGGTGTCCGGCCTGGCGCCGGGTAGAGCCTGCCTACAGACGCGAGCGCGGCGTCCGGCCTGGCGCCGGGTAGAGCCTGCCTACAGACGCGAGCGCGGCGTCCGGCCTGGCGCCGGGTAGAGCCTGCCTACAGACGCGAGCGCGGCGTCCGGCCTGGCGCCGTGTAGAGCCTGCCTACAGACGCGAGCGCGGCGTCCGGCCTGGCGCCGGGTAGAGCCTGCCTACAGACGCGAGCGCGGCGTCCGGCCTGGCGCCGGGCAGAGCCTGCCTACAGACGCGAGCGCGGCGTCCGCCGACGTCGACATAAGCCAGCGTGATAAAAGAGCGTTGTTTTGGGACGTCGGTTTCGGCGGTGTGATGTATATTTTATCGGCGCCAGCATAACGACTGGCGGGATAGGCCCGACGCTGATGACGTCGGCAGCTGCATGGCACGATAAATAATGTGACAGTTGTGGTTCGCCGTCGCAGGCCGATGGGAAAGTCGAATGCATGTCCGGTGGCGGCGGCAGTCACGCCTGTAACTCACGCGAATAACTATGTTCAGAGGCCTGGCGCGTCGCCTGGCTGCGGGACACGGGGGCGACGGGAGGTGGCGGTGGCGTGAGCTCAGTCCGGCTCTGGACTGGTGGCCGGGCCTGAGTCTTCTCTGAGAACGGCTGGGGATGTGTGCGGGACGCGCGATGGCGACGCTCCTCGCAACATGCGCCTCCCATCGGGAAAATGCGGCGCACTAAAGCTGTTACCGGGATCGGGAGGGGCTGCTTGTTCTAACCGGACAAAGATATTCCGCTGACACATTGGTGGGGTCTTGGCTATGCACCGTCCATACCGCGTGGCATACTCTGTATGCGTGACTGTTGGTCACACCGTCCATGCCGCGTGGCATACTCTGTATGCGTAACTGTTGGTCACACCGTTCATACCGCGTGGCATACTCTGTATGCGTGACTGTTGGTCACACCGTCCATGCCGCGTGGCATACTCTGTATGCGTAACTGTTGGTCACACCGTCCATACCGCGTGGCATACTCTGCATGCGTGCCTGTTGGTCACATCGCCACTTACCCCCTTTCGTTCCGGGCCCCGGTCCGGACAGTTCATTTCGCGGCGAGCGTTGAACCCTGCCCGTGGCGACGGCGCGTGCCGTCGGCCCTGTTTCGCGCAAGATATATTGCGCACTGAAAGCTCATTTTCCTCCGCCGTAAGTGGTCGGCGGCGTGGGCCGGGCCCGCCGAGCGGTGACCTATCCAACGGCTGGGTCGCTGACACTGCACACTGTCGCGCGGCGCTGGAGCGAGGCCGGCGGGGGGTCCTGCGGGCCTGTCGGCCCCCACCGCTGCCGCTCTGTCCCGCTCCGGACCGGACGGAATGGACCTTGCTCCCGGCAGCGTGCAATCCGCGAAACTGGTCGCCGTTCGCTGATGAATCTCGGGATTTTGCCGGCGCGCTACTACCTTGCTTCGGTGATTTGTCTCCGAGTTGAGAGCCCGATTTTGCTGCCGCGCCGCCGCCTGACTTCACTGATTTGTCTCCCGAGTTGAGAGCCCATGACGAAAGCATTTCGGGACTTCGTTTCCGCCGGTGGCGCACCGGGGGATTTCGTTCCCTCAGTCACGTATCTCGGAATCCCGTTTCGCTCAGTGCCGTATCTCGTTACCGGGCCGCCTCTCAGCTGGGATGTTCGAGATCGCGACCCGGCCGGCGAACCAGCTCGTCCACCGACTCCCCCCCCCCCCCCTCCTCCCCCTCTTCCCTCCCCCCCCCCCCCTCCGCCTCGGTCGGGACACCAGCTGAGAGGCCGCCGGGCTGTGACTGGGCCCGTCGCGGTCTTGTTGCTGGACGCCGTGCGGGCCGACGCGGACCCACGTACGGCTTCGGCGACCTCCGAGCCGCCGCCGCCGCCGCCGCCGCCGCCGCTGCTCCGACCTTGTCCAGCGCGGCGCGCCGGGCGCTAATCTAATTTGCACGCGCCGCCGGCCGGCACGGGGCTGGGACGGGTCGGGTCCAGTCGCGGCTGGAGTCGCGCTGCCGGCTATTACGCGGCACACGGTAACTCCCGGCAGGTATTGATTGCACGGCGCCGCACCGGTCTGTCGTCTGGCGCGCGGCGCCTCCCGCTGGACCGGTGGTGGGGCGGGCCGGCTGGCGTCACCGGCTGGGCCGCACGCCGCGTGTGGCGCCGCTGGCACGCGGCCCCTGGCCAGCAGCGCAGCCAGCGCGCTGCGGCTGGGGGGTCGATGACGGGGACGGAGTAGTCGAAGGGCGGCGAGTTGATGACGGGGGTGGAAGGGCGGGAGTCGATGGGATCGAGGCGCTGGGAGTCGACGACGGAGGTCGAAGGGCGAGGAGAAGCCGAAGGGGGCGGAAGGGCGGGGAGTTGACGAGGGGGTCGATGAAAGGGACCGAAGCTCGGCGGCGGGCTGTTTGTCGCGTTTGCCGGACGAGTTCAGGGTGCAGGACGACGACCCGGGACATTGCAGCGGGCGCTGATGCACTGCGTACCTGCAGCAGCGCGATGTTTAACCGCCACAGCAGGTCTCAGGTCAGGGTGAAGTCGCAGGCTTCAATTAACCGTACGCTTTGGTCGGTTTGGGGCATGTTTGTGCGTCTGTTTTTTTATTATAAGTTTGGTCTTGTCACCCGACCCCATAGACTCGTCAGTTAAGCCTTTACGAATCCGCCGATGCGGAGTGTTTTTTGAGCTGCTCTCGCCCGGTGGGGGCGATTCCCCTCCCCCGGCCAATCACAGCCACCATTACTGCCATTTTTGGGTCTGTGTGCGGGGTTTCCTGACAGGAATAGATGGATGTGCCAGCAGGAGGACTTGGCGTCTTCGGAGAACAAGGTCCTCGTTGCTGCTTTCGCGCAGCTTGCTGTCATTACCGATAAACATTTTCGTGGCCGCAAAAAATGTTGAACGTGGCATGGCTGAATTTTATCACGCTGCATTTCCTCGAGGTCATGAACAGTGCTGGCGGTCTGTTGGCGGCGTCTCATTGAATGCACGCCTGGTGTGCAGGACCTGCTGTCTGCACACGCCCTCAGCGGGCGTCTGCCTTGCCGGGCCCTGCTCGTGCGGCAGGCCAGCGGTGCATTCTCTGGCCGCTGGCAGCAGCACAAACCACCCCCATTGTCGTCCGGTACGGTTTTGATCCGAATCTCCCGGCTTTTTGCCGCCGCCCTCGTGACCTCTGGTCAACTAGGGCGGTCGCCAAGTGACCTCTGATCTCCGAGGCGCCGCTGACCTCTGGGTCACCCTCCCGCCCGAGGCGCCTCCAACGCGTCTGGCGGGGCGTCTTCGGACGCCATTGTCCGCCGTTCGGCTCGGCCTGTGGGTGAGCAGCTCATGGGATTAGACTCGGGTGCCAGCTGTCGGCGGCACCGTTTACGCTCCGTAGGTCAGGACCCCGCGTTCGAGGGAATTCGCAATGTTGGCATAGTGCCAGAAGCTGGAAAGCTGAAGGGTCTCGTCGCCCGTTGACCTGCTTTTTGTTGTCTGCTCGGTACGTGATAATGCATTGATAAGGCCTGAGGCGTTGTAGGTCCGTTGGCTGCGATGTCAGTATAGGGACAGCGACAGGATCTGCGGCTGAGTAGGAAACCACGCTGAGGGCCGGGCTTTGGGGCGGCGTTGCCGGTGCTTCGAGGACACTGAAGTCGACGTCAGTCCGACCCCTGCGCCGCGCCGTCGTGGGGGGCCCCACTTGCTGAAGCGCCCGCGCCCTACCGCCGCGGGGCACCCTGAACACCAGCCGGCAGAGCCCTGCGGTCGCGTGCCTTCGCCAAACACGGTCACGGCCCGCCTCCGCCGACTCACGTTCGCAAACAGTCGGCGCCGCGTCCTCCGCCGCGCGTGAGCGCCGCACTCGCCGCCGCTCTCGCGCCTGTCGCGGCGGGTTGTGCGTGTCAGCGCGCGGCGCGTGACGCACGGCACGCCCTGCTCGGGCTGCTGCGGAGGCTGGCACACTTGCCGCGCTCGGTGGCTGCGGCGCCGGCCCTCGCCGCTGGGCCGGGCGCGTGTTGCGCCGCCGGCCAGACCCCGTGACCTCGCGCTGACCTCTGGAGCCGCCGGTGGTCGCCTGTGCGGGACAGCGGAGGTGCGGCTGCGCGAGCGTGTTCATTGTGCGTCGCGTTGCGTGAGTAACTCGCGATGCTCTTTTAAACTGTGAGACTCTGAACCGTAGTACCAAGGGATGTATGTTTTGGGGTTAATGGGGGACATTGCGGGGTAGAAAGAGGGTAAGTGCGGGATTTAGGGGTGTCTTATTGGTAGTCACACACGTGATGGGGCTTTTACACAAAATTAAACGATGCAATGACTAGTGTCCCGTGCGATGCCGAGTACATTGCACTGCGTTTCAGACATTCAAAAATCACTCCTGCAAAGTGCACGTGCCCGTGGCATAGTTGGCTCGTAATGGTGGAATGCAATCATTTCGGCTAGACGTAGTTGAAAACATTGGCCGTTGAAAGTTCCAAGAAAGAGCAAAATTCCAACGGCAAATGGTTGGCAGGATTGAACAATTTAGTATCCGCGATTTGGAGCGGGAGGAGTTGAGTGCAGCCTTCCCACGGAACGTAGAGAGAGCCCGGCTCTGCTCCGCGTGGATCCACGAAATTCCGCAGCCCCCCTGCTGCGGTGCCAGCTCGCTCGATGGTCGAGACACCGGTCAGGCCAGCCGGGCTGCAGACCACCCCAGCGCGTCCGATGCAGCCCGGGCCGCCTCGTGTCGGCATGTCCCGGCGCTCACCGCGCGCGCGAACTCCCCAACGGCAGCCGCAATGCCCCTTCGACGGACGAGCAGCGAGTGCGAGGCCCACATCTCTCCAGCGGAGGACGGCGGCGGCGGCCTCTGCGCGTGTCGGAGCCGGAATGGACTGGCTTGCGGCGCGGCGCCGGTTACGCGGCGGCCGCGCGCCGCGGTCGCGCCACGCCGGCGCGCGCCGGGGGAGCGGGCCGGCCCGCCGCGCCCGGCCGTCGCCCGGAACCATCGGGTAATTTGGCGTGCGGACCGGCGGCGTGAGGCGTGACAGGCTCGGACGCCGGTGGCGACGGCCGGGGACGGGACGGGGCTCCGGCGACGCCGCGTGGACGCGGCGGACAGGCGCCGTCTCCGTGGCCGGCGGGTCCGCTGTTGGACGGGGCACGCCCCGCTCAGACTGCGTGGTGGGTACGGACCGCACTGTGGAACGGTTTTGACAGCGTGGTGCAGCCCAGAGTTCCCTCCCCACCCCACCCACACCCCCACCCCCCACCCGCGCCCCCACCCTGCCGCGTGAGTGGCACGACACGCAACCGCTTTGCACGGCGCAGCGAAGGGCCAGCGCTTTGTGAGCGGATGGCGCCTAGATACCGGCCAGCGCTGCGGCGGGTCCTGCGCGTACTCGGCCGCTGTCGCTGGACTGGCGACGGTGCGACTGCGGCGGAGACAGCGCGGCTGCGGCGGGGACGGCGCGGCTGCGGCGGGGACGGCGCGGCGCTCGTCGGACCGGCGCCCCCTGCCGGGCGTCTCGTGACGCCCACCTGAACCAGCCGGCTGAGTCACCGGCGTGACGTCAGCGGGCGGCGGCCGGTGACGTCACGCCGGGCCGGGCCGTCGGTCGGGCCACGCAGGAACCGGTCTGAGCGGTTGCTGCTGACGGCTGGCGCGGCTCAGCGCCGCCGAGGAAGGCCGCCGAGGCGCCTGGTCGACCAGCCGAAAACCGCAGACGGCTTTTACTTTTGCCGGTACGTTATGCAGACGGTGTGTTTGCCGTTATGTAAGCACGTGGTGAGCTCGACTTAGTGTTTCCTGTAAATGCAACGCGTGTTAAAGCGTCTTACAAACGATCAGAAGTAATATTTTCAGGCACTAGAGCTGTCCAACAGTGCAGCGGGCGTAGTCATTTTGCTTGGCACACGCGAAACTGCTCGGACTGGACGTTGTTAAGCTCATGGGACATACCAGCTCGGATGCCGCGCCGCTGCGACGGGCGGCCGTGGCCTGCTGTGCTACCCTGCTGCAGAGCGCGGCCGCGTCCTCCCCTGTGCGCCGCTGCGGGAGGACAGGCCGCAGCCTGTGCTGCGCCGCTGCAACGGGCGGCCGTGGCCTGCTGTGCTGCTCTGTTGCAGAGCGCGGCCGTGGCCTTCCCTGCGCTCCGCCGCTGCGGGAGGACGGTCCGCAGCCTGTGGACGGCGCTGCTCGACCTTCCCTGTCACGGTCGGCTGACACGCACGGTGGGCCTGCCTGTTCCAGGAACGGCCGGCCTGTCAGGCGACAAGGGGCCGGCAGTACTGGGAGTGCTGCCATGACCAACCCTCATGGCAAAGGGTGGAGAACGCCAGGCAGTGTGCGTGTTGCAAGGGTGTCGGGACGAACGACTCGCTAAGCGGAGGGGTCAGCGTTTGTGCCGATTTTCAAGGCGGGTGGTTCGGCCGCTGTCACACCGGCCCTGTCGCAGCTCCCTCCCATGCTCAGGACGACTTCGGGCAGCCGGTCGGCGGACGCGGCGCGCAGACAGGCAGTTGGTGCGCGTTTGTGGCGGCGGCGGCGCCGTTTTTGTCCGCTGCCGCTTCACGCATGACTGGGTGGTCGGTCGGCTTCCGCTGCCTCTGTTTTTCTCGCCGGCGTCCTCAGTGGCAGACGACGCGCGCACTTTGCCCCGAAGCTCTCGGGCGCTGCCTGGTGTTGGCGGTGGTGTTGGTTTTGGGGTCAGTGACAGCTACAAGCGCACGTGCTAGTGCTCTTCCACCGGCGATTCTGTGGGTTGCCAAAATGACGCTAGCACACAGCGCACAAAAACCTGCCATGGCCATCTCGTGATCATTGGGGCAGGCATTGCTGCAGTTCATGGGTTTCCTCCGTTGATGGTTTAAGCCGTCGCCCCAAGGTTCCGGCGGGCTGGAGGAGATTTGGCGGTTTGAATCTGAATGCATCGGCGTAGCCTCATCGGGGCGCTGGTGAGGAGTGAACTCTTGGGAAAGTGGATCCAGATCTCCGTAAATCAGGTGGTGCTGGCCTTAATGCGACGCGCATAAGTGGGGATGAGCAGCTTCCCCTCAAATCGTGCTGTCTGTGGCCGCACAGTATGCGCTCTTCGGAACCGAAGTTTGAGAAGCACCGCGCGGATTACACGCTTGACTCCACACCACCCGACTGACGAGCATTTTGGTCCCGCCAAGCTCGGTGCTGTAGTATTGCGCATGCGCGCTGGCCTGCGTCATGGTGACTGGTTGGTTGATGACATGCCGACTCGTGGTTGGTGACATGGTGACTTCCGGCGGTTGGGTGGCACGACGGCCGTGACCTGCCCCGTGCCGCCACCGGCTGGCGGGAGCGACGGGTCAGCTATCTCAGTGCGGCGACCGGTGGGGCTTAACGCGGTTGACACTGGTGACCGGCGGCTACGCGCTCTACCACAGAGCAGGGCTGAGCACTGTTGGGAACACTGAGGCTGAGGCTGAGGTGGCTGAGGCTGGGACTGAGGCTGAGGCGGCTGAGGCTGAGGCTGAGGCTGAGACTGAGGCTGAGGCTGAGGCTGAGGCTGAGGCTGAGGCTGAGGCTGAGGCTGAGGCTGAGGCCTGAGGCTGAGGCGGCTGAGGCTGAGGCTGAGGCTGAGGCTGAGGCTGAGGCTGAGGCGGCTGAGGCGGCTGAGGCTGAGGCTGAGGCTGAGGCTGAGGCTGAGGCTGAGGCTGAGGCTGAGGCTGAGGCTGAGGCTGAGGCTAAGGCTGAGGCTGAGGCGGCTAAGGCTGAGGCTGGGGCGGACGGCACTTCCGCCATGCCGCGCCGCTGCTGCCGGCGGCGGGGAAGGCCGGCCAACCACCGCGATGGGACAGGGGGACTGGGACAGAGAGAACGGAGGACTGAGGACAGAGAAAACTGCTAACAGAGGACCATAGACGAAGAGGACTGGAACAGGAACGACTGGGGACGGACAGGATGTGGGACAGGGACAGAGCAGGGATCATTGCGAGCAGGGAGGACGGAAACAACCGCGAACATCGAGGCAGAGAACGGGGAGGACGGAGCACAGAACGAAGGGGGGGAACAGAGAGAACTGCGAACAGACGGGACTTACGACAGGAAAGGCGGAGCACAAAGGAGGCGGGGTCGTTGTCCTCACGTGTGTTCCGGACATGCTAATGATATGCGAGCTATTTGCGGGCGGGCTAATTGTAATCAGATCGTTAGCGGTGCGGTCAGGGGGGGGGGGGGGGGGGGGCGGCCTGCGACACAGATGCGTACAAAGGGGAGGAGGGCTGGCCCTAGGCTCGTTAGTACCGAGAGGCGGCTGCACAGAAGCCGCCTCGGTGCTTCTGTGCGGCCGCCTTGTGATGCGATTGCAGGGATGATGGATACAGGGGTGATGGATTGCAGGGACACGCCAGTCCTGTCTTAATGGCAAGTTACCAGAACTCTACCGTCCTGTTTATGGAACGGCCCTATATTTTTAATAGAAAGATGTCTGCCGATTAGCTTGCAACGGCACGGTCGGCGAAATCATGATGTCGTTATGTTTATCACTGGTGCATATTTCTGAAAGTGGTAGCTTATAGATGTGCTAAGCCTGTCATTTAAGTGGGGTCGTGTGGTTATTGCAGAGATAATGTTGCCTGCTCCCTGCAGCCCACGTATGTGCGAAAGCGACCATCTATGAGGCTGAAGCGCTTCCCAAGTTGTGAGCGTAATTAAGCTGACATCCGAGCTGTGGGCCCAGCTTGATCAGCGAGTGACTTGCGCTGGATGGCTCGTCCCTTTTTCGTGCTTTATCTAGCGCGCAGGAAATTTGAAGCTTTCGCTAATCCTCTTTCGTTCGCAGTTCTTGTTAATCCGCTTTCGTCCGTAGTTTTTCAAAGTGTGTTTTCCATCTTCATATTCTTACCGTGGCCTGGTCGGGTCTGACGAGTCTGGTCTTTCCGATCCGGTTTGACTTGGCTGACCTGACATGGCCTGGTCTGTCATATCCTGGCCTGACCTGACCTGGTCTGGCCTGGCCTGGCCCGGCCCGGCCCGGCCTGGCCCGACCTGACCTGGCCTGGTCCGGCCTGGCGTGTTCTGGTCTGGTCTGGTCTGGCCTGGCCTGGCCTGGCCTGGCCTGTCTCGGTCTGGTCTGATCTGCCCTGGTCTGGCCTGTCCTGTCCTGTCCTGCTGTCCTGTCCTGTCCTGTCCTGCTCTCATGTCATGTCATGTCATGTCATGTCATGTCATGTCATGTCCTGTCCTGTTCTGTCTTGGCCTGTGTGTATCTGCTCAGGGCCAGCCTGTGATCGCGCGTGCTGTTTTTTTTGCAGATAACCCGCATCTGAACTTCCCGCGGCGGCAGCTCAAGTATCAGCAGGAGCTGGGCACTGGCTGGTTCGGCCAGGTGAGTGGGGTCCGGCCTGTGCCTGCCCGCCGGTGCGTCTCCCCGCCGGCCTGTCTCTGCCTCGCCTCCGCCCTGCTCGCCCTGCCCGATAGGCCCTCTAGGCCGCCTGCCCAGCCCGCCCTCCGTCCCTCCCCGTCTTTTCCTCCCCGCCCTCCGTCCGTCCCTCCCGGCCGGCCTGTCTCTGCCCTGCCTCCGCCCTGCCTCCGCCCTGCCCGATAGGCCCTCTTGGCCGCCTGCCCGGCCCACCCTCCGTCTCTCCCTCCGCCCGGCTCTGTCCAGCTGTAAATGGGCATGGCGTTTGACGATTGTGCCGTCGCCAGTTGTCTTTGGGTTTGTTGTTTTTCTGTCTGTTGTCCGTCTCCGCGCCGCGCCGTTTTATTGTCTCTATCTGTCGTCCGTCTCCGTGCCGCGCCGTTTTCTGGTCCCTCTGTCTGTTGGCTGTCTCCGCGCCGCGCCGTTTTCTTGTCCCTCTGTCTGTTGGCTGTCTCCGCGCCGCGCCGTTTTATTGTCTCTATCTGTTGTCCGTCTCCGTGCTGTGCTGTTGTGTGGCCTCTCTATCTGTTGTCCGTCTCCGTGCTGTGCTGTTGTGTGGCCTCTCTATCTGTTGTCCGTCTCCGTGCTGTGCTGTTTTGTGGCCTCTCTATCTGTTGTCCGTCTCCGTGCTGTGCTGTTTTGTGGCCTCTCTATCTGTTGTCCGCCTCCGTGCCGCACTGTCTCGTTCTCCCGTTCTGCGTTGTCTGTACGTCGCCCGCCCGTTTGTCTGTCATCTGTCTGTTGGTCATCGTCTGTTTGTCCGTCTCTCGGCTGTCTGTCCGTCGGAGTGCAGTCCAGAATCCGCCTTGATGAGGGCTCGGAGCTCACACGGAATACCCCGTCGCTTTCCGTATGATGAGATAAAGGATTCAGCAAGCCAGATTCATAACCGTGTTGAGTCTACTTCGGTAAATCCTTCAGTCAGTCTAGCTGAGGCAAATAGAAGATAAAACACAATTCGGAATTCCCAAGCCGGCTTATGAGCGGGGTCATGACCGTTTCCCTCCACGTGGGTGGGCCGCTGCGTTGCCGTTGCGTTTTGGCTCCCCTTTGCATAGTGTGCGGCAAATTCCGCCGCGCCCGTGACTGCTTCGTCTGGAGCTGGCTGGTCACGGCCTGAAGTGACCAGCAGCGGGCCGTAATGCTCAGATAATGACCGCTTTGTTTACGTCCGTGCCAAGTGGCCCGATCCGTCCTCATTAGGCGCGTGCCGGGCAGGCGGCGCGGCGGCCGCCGCCCGGTCGGCAGCCGTCACTGCAGCTGCTGCGCGCGGTCACCGGCTGGCCGGCGCGCGTCTGGTCCGACCCTAGAGCTGATCAATCTGAGCCGCGTGCCGGCCTGTCTTCAGTCCCCCCCCCCCCCCGGCTCGGCCTGTGCCGGCCTGTCTTCAGTCCCGTCCCCCCGGCCGCCGACCCGTCCCGTGCTCGCCTGTCTTCAGTCTTCATTGCTGTCCCCTCGGCCGCCGGCCCGCCCCGTGCCGGCCTGCGTTCAGTGCCGTCCCCTCGGCCGCCAGCCCGGTCCGCACCGGTCTGTCCTCAGTCCCGTCCCCCCGGCCACCGGCTCGGCCCGTGCTGGCATGTCTTCAGCCCTGTCTCCTCGGCCCGGCCCGGCCCGTGCCGACCCGTCTTCAGTCCCGTCCCCCTGCCACCGGCTCGGCCCGTGCCGGCCTGTCCTCAGCCCCGTCCCCTCGGCCGCCGGCCCGGCCCGCTCACCGCTGCCATCTGGCGGCAGCGCTTCCGTCCCCGGCTCAGATGCAAGAGGTGTCAGACACGTGACCTTCGAAGAACGCGCTGCAGGCGCCGGCCGTACATTTTTAAATTCCATCTGGATGTCTGTGTATGTGCTCTCCAATAGGAGGCCCTGTGCAGATTGGAATTATTGTCAGGCTGTGGGAACGGGACTTGACCTGACTGAATTGGTGTGTCACCTCACCATGCATTGAGGAGTGGCTCGCGACCTTACCTTATCTGATTTGTGTCACCAGACATTCGTTGGAAGGCTCGTGACCTAACCTTAGCTGACCTGACCCGTCTGGATGCTTCCCGTGACCAGGCGCTGGTGGAGAGGCTCGTGACCTGACCTGACCTGACCCGACCCGCCGTCATACTTTCTCTGACCAGGCGCCGGTGGGGAAGCCCGTGACCTGACCTGACCTGCTGTGTCACCTGGCGCTGGTGGAGAGGCTCGTGACCTAACCTGACCTGACCCGACCCGCCGTCTTGCTTCCTCTGACCGGGCGCTGGTGGGGAGGCTCTTGACGTGACCTGACCTGCCCGCCGTGTCATCAGGCGCTGATCGGGAGACCTGTGATCTGACCTGACCTGACCTGCTGTGTCACCAGGCGCCGGTGGGGAAAGCTGATGATCTGACCTGACCCGCCGTGTCGCCAGGCGTTGGTGGGAGGCCCGTGACTTGACCTGACCTGACCCGCTGTGTCCCCAGGCGCTGGTGGGGGAGGCCCGCGACCTGACGGCCGAGCCGCGCACCGCCGTGGTGGTGAAGGCGCTGCGGGCGGGCGCCACGCTGCCCGAGCAGATGTACTTCCTGCACGAGGTCAGTTGGCCCTGCCCCGCACGAACACGACCACACGCACTCCGGGCCCGGAGAGGGCGGTGACAGGCGCCCGGCGGGACGCCGCTCGACCGCGGGCTGTCCCACTGATGAGCTCGGGGCTTTATGAGCGGCGCAGCACGTTTTGGGGTGGGTTGGTGGGTGGATATGTCTGTCATTGTGACGCGGTGAATGTTTGCCGGCTCTTGTGCTCAGGAGCCGTGGTGATCATCGATTTTGTGTTTTCGCCGAGTCGTAGTCGACGATTTGTCATTGCTTAATGCGCCCGCTGGAATGAATTGCTCGAAATATTGCACGACGTGGCTCTGCTGTCGCGTTGCAACCTTGCATGTTGTGCCTTGTTTAGCAGACTGGAAAGACAGATTATTTGCGTCTAGGGAGCGCCTGAAGTGCTTCGACCGCTTCCGTAGTTGATCAGCGGGTCGCTGGGATACTGTGCCGGCGGCTAGGTAGTGCCGGTCGTATCGGTCAGGTCTGTCGGGTCGGCCGGGTCTGTCGGGTCTGTCGGGTCTGTCGGCGGGGCACCGGGCCGTCTTAGCCGGCCGTTCTCGTCGCCAGATGTCGTACCTGCGCGACGCCAACCACCCGCACGTGCTGCGGCTGCTGGGCCGCTGCGTGGAGGCCGACCCCTACCTGCTCATCCTGGAGCGCTGCGGCATGGTAAGGCGCCGCCGGGCCCGGCCGCGGCAGAGACGGCGATCCTGCTGGCCCGCTGGCCGCTCGCTGCTGGCCACACTCCGCTCGGTGCTCGCTGCTGGCCTCTGGCTGCTGGCCGCTGGCTGCTGGCTGCCGGACCGGACCGCGGCTGGCTGCTGGCACCGTTGGCTGCCGGCCTGGCTGCCTGGCTGGTGTCAGGGCGGCGGGCAGCGGGGGTCTGGTGTAGCGCTGGCCAATGATGCGTCCCGTCCCAGCTGATGTGTGGTGGCTCCCAGGGAAGACTGGCCGGTGTAAACTGGGCTTCAGCCGCTTACAACCATCAGACTGTAACCGCGGTCGCTGTGCACATTTTCTGGTGGTGCCCAGTGGTACGCCGATATGCCTGTTGGCTTTGCGCGCTGGAACTGCACGCGGTAGTGTGCCACCACCCGTCATCTGGCTCAGGCGTATCAGCTGTGCCTTGCCGACACACACCCCAGCTTCCAGCTGAGTGCTCCATGCTCGCCGCTCGTTGTTTAGAGCCCGGCTGTGTCGCGTGCGGTGCTGATTAACGCTGGGAGCCCAATTGGGGTGCGGAAACTTAGGAAGAGGTCTGCCGGCCAAGTGTTGTGTCCGCGCTGCTCATTGGTGAAGTAACGCCGTGTAGTCAGCTGGCGTGGGCGGACTGGGCTTGCCGCTTTCGTTATGGGCGCCACGTGACCTTTGATGCCGACGCGCCCGTAAGTCTCAAGTCATCATCATCATCACTGGCCTGTAGGCTGGCAGAACCACGTGATGAGCGACTGTCCAGCTGTCGCCCCTGCCCGTACGTCACGCCACATGTATTCCGGCTATTGCCGAGCGGGGTCGTAACATACTGAGGAGCCGCAGACAACTGACCTTTTGACGGCCCCAGGGCGACGCCAAGGAGTTCCTGCAGTCGCGGTCTTCGGAACAGCGGCAGCTCCTGCTGGACACCATGTCGCTGAACAAGATGGCCATGGACGCGGCTTCGGGACTTCAGCACCTGCATGACATTCATTACACGCACAGGTGGGGTGCCGCGGTTGGTGGACGGCGCCGTTGTCATGTCACGGTTTCGTCACAGTGAAGTACTCGAAGCGAATTGCCGCTACAGTTCGTGGCGCCTTACTCGTTGGCAACCCAGCGCCACACCTTATTTCTTTCCTGAGACAAGAAGACAGATCTGACCTTACTCATTGGTAACCTGGCGCTCGTGGTGCGCTTTGGACCTTACTGTTTGGCAACCTGGCACGACGCCTTATTCACGAGACAAGACAAGATATTCCTGAGACAAGAAGACAGATCCGACCTTACCCTTTGGTAACCTGGCGCTCGTGGTGCGCTTTGGACCTTACTGTTTGGCAACCCGGCGCGACATCTTATTGCTTTCCTGAGACGAGACAAATCCGGGTCGGAGCTGACGTGGCCGGTGTTGCAGTGTTGCACTGACCGGCGTTGCAGTGAACGGTCTGCACCGACCTGTCCAGTGTTGCAGTGACCCGTCTGACCTGACTTGACCGGCGTTCCAGTGACTTGGCTGCGCGCAACTGCCGCATCATGGAGAACTGCACGCTCAAGATTGGCGACTACGGCTGCAGCATCGACAAGTACAAGGTAGGAGCGTCTGCTCGCTGGAGAACGGCGTCCGCGTCCAGCTCGGGCCTGTCCGGCGCCCTGTCCTGGCTCCGAGGGTCATTAGGGGGGCCGGGCTGACACCCTGTCCTGGTACTTAGGGGTCAGCGGCGGGGAGTACCGACACCCTGTCCTGGTACCGAGTGGTCAGCGGTGGCGACCGTCACCCTAGCGGTGGTGCTGACAGCCATGCGCTGGCGGGATGACCTGCGGGTTGCGCAGGTTTGTGCTTTTCTGTTGTAGCTCCTGTTTTCAACAGCAGTGCGGTAGTTTGTCGTTAGTTTGTTATGGGGGGGGGTCGTTAGTTTGTTATGGGGGGGGGGGGGGTAATATAGCATCGTGCGCACTGTGCTGGCAATTGCTCGAACTTTCCAGGCCAGTACCCCGACCAGACCATTTTACTGCATGCGTTCATTATCCCTTGTGTTGGTATATGCTGCCTGTGATATTTAATCATTAAGATATCATTGTATTCCGCCTTGCCTGTACGTAGCGTCGCGGATGGAGGGCAGTGCTGCATCACCACACACGAGCGCCTATGGAGCCCCGTCCCTCCCGGCTCGTCGGTCATGGTCATTACCGACTCCCTCGTGGACCAACACGGCCACCGGCGCTTAGTCGGCCGTCGATGGCCAATTACCCCCCCTCCCCGCTCCTCCTCCTGTGTACACACACACACACACACACACACACACACACTGGGGGAGGGGGCGTTCTTCCGTCGCTCCGCGGCCAGACCACAGCCGGCGGGCGTCCGTCGAAGCCGCGGCGGCGGCGGCGGCGGCGTTGTCATGGCGACGAGCCGCTAATGACGCCGGCCGGGCGATTTATTGTGATCATCGGCTGGGCCGGCTAAGCGACGGGCGCCTGCCGGCTCGGGAGGCGGTGACGTGGACGGACGGCCGAGTCTGGCGCGGCGTCTGATGGCGCGCCGGACCGACGGCGCCGTGACGCCGCCATCGACGGGGGCGCCGACTCGATTTGGCCTCGGTCTGACTCGGTGTGGACTCGGTCTGACTCGGTGTGGACTCGGTCTCACTCGGTATGGACTCGGTCTCACTCGGCGTGGACTCGGTCTCACTCGGCGTGGACTCGGTCTCACTCGGTGTGGACTCGGTCTCACTCGGTGTGGACTCGGTCTGACTCGGTGTGACGCGATGGATGGAGAGATGCGCCGAGTCTGACGCGAGGTTGAGGTTGTGGTGATAATTTAGCCAGACCGTTGAAGGTTGACATCTCGGTCCTTTGTTGGCGTTCTGTCGTGCACGGGGCCGTGTCCTCCAAGTCTGCTTGATATGGGACGGTTACGCGAGTCCTTGTTCCAATATGCCAGACCTGGAAGTCCTCGGCGCGTCTCAGGTGTCGTATGCAGGTCTTCCGTACGTTGGAATCCATCGGGTGGGCCGCGCGCCCATTCCACTCGTCCTGCACCTGCCAATTGACGTAAAAAGGTAAAATATTGACGTAAAAAGGTACGGTGTGCGCGGCGTGTGGCACGCAGTATGCTGCAGCTCGGATTGGTTCAGTTTCCAGCCGATGCGGGGTGTCCGCCCCCTTCCTCCTCCCCCGGAGCGGGTAGTGTTCACCCTGCACAGCGTGCGAAGTGCAACGCACCTTGGCCTACGCAGGTGGGGGTCAGCTTTCGGCCCGTGCGGTATCAATATGCGGTAGCAACGCTGTTCAGTTTTCAGTTGCTGTAAATGGCGCCGCATGCTCCACTCCGCGTTTCAGCGGGCCCTCCGCTCATTGGCCACCCTGCGCTCATCTGGTCCGGGCTGCCTGCGGGGCCGCCGCGGGCGCTGCCACGGTCCGACCGAGCCCAGCTCAGGCCCGCGGCGGTGAGAGGGGGGGGGGGGGGCGAGGGAGGGGGCCGTCAGCCTCTGGAGGCGCCGCTAATCCCCAGCACGCCGATGCCGCCGGCCGCCGAGCCGCCTAATGCCGCCGATGGGCCGCCATCACGCTGGCGAAGCCCGGCAACTCGCGGTCGGGGACGAACACGGCTGAGGCCGTCTTACGCGGTCCGAGACCGTCTAACACGGCTCGAGGCCGTCTTACGCGGTCCGAGGCCGTCTAACGCGGCCCGAGGCCGTCTTACGCGGTCCGAGACCGTCTTACGCGGTCCGAGACCGTCTAACACGGCTGAGGCCGTCTTACGCGGTCCGAGACCGTCTAACACGGCTCGAGGCCGTCTTACGCGGTCCGAGACCGTCTAACACGGCTCGAGGCCGTCTTACGCGGTCCGAGACCGTCTTACGCGGTCCGAGACCGTCTAACACGGCTCGAGGCCGTCTTACGCGGTCCGAGACCGTCTAACACGGCTCGAGGCCTTCTTACACGGCCCGAGACCGTCTAACGCGGCCTGAGACCGTCTAACACGGCCCGAGGCCGTCTTACGCGGTCGAGACCGTCTTATGTGTCTAACACGGCCCGAGGCCGTCTTACGCGGCTACAGGTCGTCTAACACGGCCCAAGACCGTCCAACGCGGCCCGAGACCGTCTAACGCGGCTCCAGATCGTCTAACGCGACCCAAGTCCGTCTTGCGCGGCCCGAAACCGTCTAACACGGCTCGAGGCCGTCTAACGCGGCCTGAGGCTGTCGTATGCGGCCATAGACCTTCTTACGCGACACAGCCCGTCCGCCGCGGCCCGGACTGTCTGGCAGCGCTCCTCAGACCGTCCCACTGGCCAAAGCCCTGCTGACGCGGCCAGGGCTCTGGTGAGGCAATGGGAGCCGAGCAAGCGTGACCTTAGATCGTTTGACTCAGCCTAGGGCAGCTGAAGCAGCAAGTTTTCGGCCGGCGGGGCCTGGGTGCCGCTAAATCTACGGCCCAGCTAGCGCGGTCTGGGCTCAGCTAGCGCAGTCTGAACCTAACCAGCGCGTGAACCCAGCTAGCGCGGTCTGAGCCCAGCTAGCGCGATGTGAGCCTAGCTAGCGCAGTCTGAGCCCAGCAGGCGCGGTCTGAGCTCAGCTAGGGTGGTCTGAGCCCAGCAAGCGCGGTCTGAGCCCAGCAAGCGCGGTGTGATCCAAGCTAGCGCAGTCTGAGCCCAGCTGGCGGCGACCGATGCTCGTCCGAGACGCCGGGGCGCCGTCCGTCTCGGCGGGGCCGGCCGGCGCCCGGCGCTCATCTCCAGACGGCGCGGCGCCGGCAGACGCCGAGGCCGGCCCGGGGACGTCCCGCCCGGCGCCCGGGGCGGTGCGTGACGTCACGGCTGGCGGCCGCTGACGTCACGATCGCAAACTCCGACGTCACCGCCGCCAGTGGAGTAAGATAACGACTCCTCCCGGGCGACGGCGTGTTAGTTGGGAAATTTGTAAACGGTTTCGCTGCTCGGGATTTTATCGTGGTGCCCGTGAGGTCGAGGCCGCTAAATCCAACGCGGGCTGACCGCTTGAGCGTTGTTCAAAGGGTCGCAACGGCCGTCTCACTGACGTCACTGATCCACGGCTCGTGTGTTGTCGTCTCATGGTAGCCCTGGGTTCGGCGGTGGACGGCCCGCCAGGACGCCGCCTGACGCCCGGCGGTTTGGTTTCACGTGGAAGAGGGGGAGGGAGGCGGGGCTGGGGCGGGTTTGACATGACCTCTCCGTGGGCGGACGCTCCACCTGCCTGTTGGCCGCCGATCGATGTACCTGCGGTCGTCACGTCTCTGACTCACCGCTTCCGTCGCCATGGCGACGTCGGACGCGGCGCCGTCCTGCCGGATTCTGGGACGCGTCCGGCCTATGGAAGATCGTGTAATTAATATTTGTGCTCCGATAATTATCAACGGAAGCTCTCATTTCCGTTGGTAGTCTCGGAAATTATCTTCTCCTCTAGTTTCTTCTCGCATGTGCCAAGCATACACGCACTGTAACCAGCAGTTATAGTTACGCGTGACGAAAAAATGACGCCAGGGCTTGTGTTGGTATGGGTGGCATAATTTGTCGTGTTGGCAGTGCCGAACTCCGGTCCAGATTTTGTCTAACGTTCCTTAATAATCTCAACGATCATCCAGATTATCTATCAGCCGAACGCTGCCCCCGCGCGAGAAGGGGCACACCGAGTTGAGCCCGGTCTTTGGGAGCATGACCCTGCCGCACCGTCGACCGCCCTCCCTGTCTCTCCCGCCACCGTCCGCAGCTCCCCTCCGAAGGCGGCACCAGCGGCGACAGTTTAACGGCTGCCGCCACCGCAGCCTACCATCACACCACTGGTGCTGAGTGCGCACGGGGGGAGGGGCGGGGAGGGGGGACAGCAGCGCTGCCTCATCCGCGCGGATTGGCTAGTCGGTCGACTTCAAAGCGCCCAGTCACCTCTCGTTCGATATGCCAGCGCTGAGGTGTCCCCGGCCGTCGGCTGCGAGCTTCCGCGCTCCGGCCGGCTGGTACGGGGAAGCAGCGGCGCCGGCCGGGAGTGGCCGGTCCGAAGAGGGGACTTCTGCGAACGGCAGGCTACAAACGACTGGCTCTGTGACGGATTGGGAGTATCTGGAATCGGGGTATAATATGTCGCGGAACGGGGAGCGTCGCCGCCGTTTTGGCTGACGCGCTCGTAAAAGGAGCCGCTCGCGGGAATCACCCCGAGGAAAATTCTGCGGCATACACGCCTCGAGCACACGCCAGTTTAGCTTCGGTTTAGCCAGAGTTTGCGGTGCGCGGCCGGCCGCGGGCCACCGACAACGCGTGCTGTCTGCTGCTCAGCCCGGCTCGACTGACACCTGACCCTGACCCCGTTCCCGGCCGGGGTCGGGTCGATACCGATGTTCGCACGCCGTGCACTATTGATCGGCCGCCGTCGCGACCTGCCAGCCAGCTGTGCACGGGCCCGGCCGAGGCTGCGGCTCGCCGGCGGCGCCCGGCCGGCCTCCGGTCCACGGCGAGCGGGCACGGCCGGCCTCCGGTCCCTGGCGAGCGGGCCCGGCCGGCCTCCGGTCCCTGGCGAGCGGGCACGGCCGGCCTCCGGTCCCTGGCGAGCGGGCCCGGCCGGCCTCCGGTCCCCGCGAGCGGGCACGGCCGTTCTTAGGCGGGCTCAGGGCTTCGGGTCAGCGGGCTGCCGCCGGTGCTGGAGTCTCCGGGACCTAGGCGCAACAGGAGGCGAAGAGTCCGCCCCGACTTTGGAAGCAGCCGCGGGTGGATATCAGCTGTCGCGTGTGGTAAATTCCAGGCTGTCTTCTGTATATTTACTCTGAGGGTAATGTTGCCAGTTACGTGAGCTTGCGAGACATGGCATCAGCATAGATGCTAACATAACGCGGATATCTGACGGCTAACAAACAGTGCAGCCTTATAACAGCACGGTATGAAGTCACGTGTTCTAATTCGCCCCGACGGGCGTAATGAGCCTGCCGGCTGGCCAGGCGGTCCTGGGCTGACGCCGGGCTTGAATGCTTGGTCCGTGTTTGTCCAGTTTGTGGCCGGGTAAACACGTCGCTGATGTTCGGCAGCCGCGGTCAGGGCCTGTATGCCTGCTGTTTTGTGGCTCGCTGGCCGCTGTCTCGGCCGGCTTTGGCAGCTGCAGCGGGGGGATGGGGGAGCTGCCGCCTCCCGGAGCTGGCACACTCCCCGCTAGACCAGTCAGACCAGGCCAGACCAGACCAGACCAGACCAGACCAGACCCTGTTCAGACTGATTCGGGTGCTGCTCTGTACTCCACGCGGCCGATAATGGCGGGGCTTGCCACCAAATCACACCGTCGTATCGCGGCGTTTCTGGCCATTTGTGCGGCTGCCGGAGGTGTCTGCCAAAGAGAAGTCGGCTGCGCTGCGATTGTAACACCCCGCGCGCGACATTGGTTCGGTCATAACGCCGCCTGCAAGCCCTCCATTGAAGAGGTGGTGTGGTGCCGTTTGATTGACTACGTCCGGGTGATTTGATTGACTCTGTCTGGATGATTCTGAGGCTCAGTGCGGGGCGACGCAGCCGGACTGCTGCCAGACTACCAGACTGCCAGACTGCCGCCAGACTACCGCAAGACTGTCAGACTGCCAGACTGCCGCAAGACTGCCAGACTACCGCAAGACTGTCAGACTGCCGCTAGACTGCCAGACTACCAGACCGCCACCAGACTGCCAGACTTCCAGACTGCCAAACTGCCTCTAGACGGCGAGCGACGGTCGCTCCGCCGTGCCCGGCCGGCGGCCATGCCGTCCTGGCGCGGCGATCGGTGCAGTCGTCGGCGGTCCGTTTCGACGTCGCTCAGGCTACGGCGGCGTCCAGCCGCCGCGGCCGCCGCTCCTGCGGCGCGTCTGCCGGCCGGCGGCGCCACCGGCCGCCTCACTGCCGGAGCGCTCGGTCGGTAGCGGCGGCGGGGGGCGTGTCACGGGGACGGCAGCGGCGGCGGGGGGCGTGTCACGGGGACGGCCGCCCGCTCGGCTGACCGGCTCGATGAGTTGAGTCACCGGCGGCAGCTGTCCGGCGCGCCCGGCGGCACGCGTTTGTATGCCACACGCAACAGATGTGTCGGCGGTCGGCCGGGTTTGGGCCAGATTCAGCGCGTGATTTTAGTGTGTGAATAGCTCTGCTTTTACTTTTAAGACAGTAGTAGTGGCCTTATTCCTCGGAGAAAAACTAGGAGAATGGATATTTTTAATGCTCCTCGCTAATGCACTGAACGACTTGCGTAATGTTTTTGCTATTGTTTACGTGTTGCTCGGTGTTTTACGAGTCGGCAATTTACTTAAACCAACAGGCCATATGCTGTGATAACCTTATGGCCTACTGTGAGTTTTGATGGTACAAGAATGACTTCTTTGTTTAATATGAAATGGTCCATGCATGAGTGCTTAATGTGAAATTCATAGTGAAATCCATAGCTGTTACCGCGGGAAGTTTGATATTTACGAGGTCCGGAGTTTTCGACTTGCCGCAGCGACAGTCGGAATTCAGCGGTGTGTGAAAGAATTATCGTAGCGCGCAGACGCCGAGTGTCACGTGGCCTCCTCACTCGTGCACGTGCGTGACGAAAGTGCTCGTGTACGCTCTTGAGCACACGCTGTGAATTCGTTCACGCCGTTTCTTACGCGTGTCAACACACCCCGGAGTTTTGAAAGCACTGGCCGCGCAGGCCCCGGTCGAACATCATTCACTAGAAATAGATGGCCGACGGGGATGGGATTTCCCCTCGACTGCACGCTGTGACGCAGGGAGTCACGTGGCACAACGCTGGCTCCCATAATTCTCCGCTTCCAATCTTTGCTGGCATCGTTGCGGATTATTTAGAGCGGTGCCTCGTTCACCGGGCGGATGGCGGCATTCCAGCCCGTGACCGAGGGTCGGTCTCGGCTCTCGTTACCATGGAGACGGAGCAGCCACTGCCGGGAATGATGTATCGTTTTCGGGTGTGATTTACGAAATCACCGGGGAGTAACCCTCGTCGCTCTTGGACTGGTGACCACGGTAACTGCCGGGGAACATGGTTCAAAGCCTTCTCCGAATGCCCTGCTCATATTGGCTTCTATGATCAGTTCTGTGCGCCACAGCAGCACCCTACCAAAGCGCGTGAGTCTTTCGTGGATGAAACCCATGTGAAGATGGCCATCGATTGGTCTCAAATTCCAGGCGGAATTCCTGAGCTATAGCTGCAGGGCACACTATTACTATCCATGCCTCAAATTCCAGTTGGAATTCCCAAGCTAGAGTTGCAAAAAAAAACTTCCGTCAGTTCTAATCTGATTGTAATTAAAATAACTGTTGGTCTTTTGGTGGCCAACTTCGACAGTTGGACCAGTTCGTGGCACCTGACAGTTTACAGACTAGATCAGGGAGACTGGGGTTCCGTCGCGCGTACCCGACCCGCACGCGATTCACTGGAATTGCCGCGGGCGCCAGCGTCAGCCCGGTCAGCACTGGCCTGGAGCTGTGGGGGGGGGGGGGGAGGCGCCAGCGTTAGCTGCTCAGCGCCCCCCTCCCCGGCCGGCGCTGGCGTGGGGTTGTCGGGGATGTTGTAGCTGGAAGCTGCCCAGCTCCCCCGGCCAGCGCCGGCCTGGGTGTGGTAGCTGGAAGCTGCCCAGCTCCCCGGGCCAGTGCTGGTCTGGGTGTGGTAACTGGAAGCTGCCCAGCTCCCCCGGCCAGCGCTGGTCTGGGTGTGGTAGCTGGAAACTGCCCAGCTCCCCGGCCAGCGCTGGCCTGGGTGTGGTAGCTGGAAACTGCCCAGCTCCCCCGGCCGGCGCCGGCCTGGAGCTGCCGTAGATGTAGCTGGAAACGGAGCTCAGTTCAACAAGGAGGTGTTTTACGCGAGGTGGACGCGCGGTGTTGGACGTGGCTCGAACGCACGCGGCGGACCAGGTGTGACTCGACACCCGGACAGTCCGGGGTCGTCCCCAGGCGGCCGGCGAGCCCTGCCCAATCTCCGGCAGCACAGCTCCGCCAGTAGCCCTGTGGATGCTCGTGCTGGATGGGACTGGGATGTCGATGTCGATGTCGATGTCGATGTCGATGTCGGCAGCTGCGACTGCTGCTCGGCGGCGCCGCTGGAGCAACCGCCCTCCTCCCCCCCCCCCCCCCAGCGCCAGTCGCAGCCTGCCGCAGTTTGCACTTCCCTCCACCCCACCAGCTCCCGAACACCGCGCCGTAATAGATTGTCCGACAGAACTTGGCTGGCGGGTCCAGATTACTTGCGAAACCGATGCTGAAGGCGGCGTAAAAAACGCCTCGGGCGCGGCAGAATTTAATGGGAGTGCACCTCGGGTAATGCCGGTGGCGATAAGGAGAACGAATAGCGCACGTGTCACGCACACCGCAGAACCCGTCCGGCTTGGCCAGCGTCCAGGGCTGGCGTCAAGGCGCGGCGCTGTCGCTCTGGGCAAATTGACCATGGCACGTGACGGGCCCGTAAAGCCCAATAACTAACCAACTAACGGAGTCGGCTACTGGCGCTAGGCCGAGGCGCCACTTCGGCGAGCCAGCAGTCGGCGTGTCCGTCAGCAGGCTGGCTCGTCATCAGCTGTCTGGTCCGTTAGTGTCCAGTCCGTCACTCTCTGGTCCGCCAGTGTGCGGTCCGTCAGTGTCTGGTCCATCAGTGTACGGTCCGTCAGTGTCCGGTCCGTCAGTGGCCGGTCCGTCAATGTACGGTCCGTCAGTGTCCGGTCCGTCAGTGGCCGGTTCTTAAATGTCCGGTCCGTCGGTGTGCTGTCCGTCAGCGTCCGGTCCGTCAGTGTGATCCGCCAGTGTCCAGTCCGTTAGTGTCCGGTTCGTCAGTGTCCGGTCCGTCAGTGTCCGGTCCGTCAGTGTCTGGTCCGCCAGTGTACGGTCCGACGTCCGGTCCTTCAGTGTCCGGTCCGTCAGTGTCCGGTTCTTTCATGTCCGGTCCGTCTGTGTGCTGTCCGTCAGTGTCTGGTCCGTCAGTGTCCGGTCCGTCAGTGTGCTGTCCGTCAGTGTCCGGTCCGTCGGTGTGCTGTCCGTCAGTGTGCTGTCCGTCAGTGTCCGGTCCGTCGGTGTGCTGTCCGTCAGTGTCCGGTCCTTCAATGTCCGGTCCGTCAGTGTCCGGTCCTTCAATGTCCGGTCCGTCAGTGTCCGGTCCGTCAGTGTCCGGTCCGTCAGTGTCTGGTCCGCCAATGTCCAGTCCATCAGTGTCCGGTCCTTCGATGTCCGGTCCGTCAGTGTCCGGTTCGTCAGTGTTTGGTCCGCCAGTGTCCAGTCCGTTGGTGTCCGGTCCTTCAATGTCCGGTCTGTCAGTGTCCGGTTCTTCAATGTCCGGTCCGTCAGTGTCCGGTCCGTCAGTGTACGGTCCGTCAGTGTCTGGTCCGCCAGTGTCCGGTCCGTCGGTGTCCGGGCCGTCAGTGTCTGGTCCGTCAGTATCTGGTCCGCCAGTGTCCAGTCCGTCAGTCTCCGGTCTGTCAGTGTCCGGGCCGTCAGTGTCTGGTCCGCCAGTGTCCGGTCCGTCAGTGTCTGGTCCGTCAGTGTCCGGTCCGTCAGTGTCCCGAGAGGAGCTGCAGTATGCAGAGTGAGGGCCGTGGCGTGCGGCTCTGGGCCAACCCATCAACGGACGATAATTACCTGCCGGCCGGGAGAACGATCAGCGGACGGCTCCATCACCCCCTCTCCCCCCCCCCTCGTCCGTCCCCTTCTTCGTTTATTGACCACGATCGAGTCACGGACCCATCCCCTCCCTCTGTCCCCCACTCCCTCCGTTCTCCTTCCTCGTCTACTGACCGCGGTCTGGCCACTGGCCACCAGCCTGCGGCTGGGTCTCGCAGCGCATTGGCGATGCTTCACGGCTAAGCATTTGTCAACCTCAAGCTAGTAGCTGATAAATGATAACGAACATATTGGTATTTCTGAGCGTGTCATCGTATTACACTCCCTGTTGCAATCTCCACGAGACCCCGTGAACTGGGGCGCGCCGGCTGCAGTCGACGCGCCGGGCCGAGTCCGGAGCCTAGGGCGAGCCCGGAGTCTAGGGCGAGCCCGGAGCTGCCGCCGACGCTCGCCTGCAGCCGCCGGCCGAGCTGCAGCAGCGGCGGTGGCATCGACGCCGGCTGTTTGCGGCGCTCGGGGCGTGGACGCGTCGGCCGGCCCGCGCTTGCGGCGCTCCGCGGCCCGGCGCCCACGCCTGCCGCCGCCGCCGCAACGCTGGCTGTTGGGCGGGCGGGAGTGGTCATCAGGCGCCGGCTCGGAAGGTGGTCGTCAGCGCGGCGCTCGCGTGCGCGCCGAGTAGCCCCGGCGTGCGAGTCACGAGTTGTGTTTTCCGGCTGTTATTGATTTAGCCGCGGCCTGCGGACGTGATGTTGAACTGATCGATCTCGAGGCCCCGGCTGAAGTAGCAGCCGGCAGTCCGGCTGATGGCAAACACCTCATAACGTGTCACAGCCTCGCCACCTCGCCCTTGACATTTCCCGCGCGTCGTCACGACGCCACGGAAGACCGGCTTCGATGGGCGAGGCTTAGGCGTCTTTAGCTTTCGAGACCAATGTGCGCTCTGTAAGGCCTTCCTTCGCCTCGGAGATTGCAGACATCGCAAGCACTGTCATAGACTCGTCTGCAGCGCCGTATTAGGATCTTGGGAGTGCAACGCACCGCTGGTACGTCTCGTGGGACCTGCCTGTCGCGGGGGCTCGGACTCTGCGGCAGACGGCCGCCGCCTGCCGTCCCCTCCCCCGCTGATCACCAGAGCGGCCCACGTCTGCGGGTCGCCGCCCGGGCGGCTTGTATCCCTGGGTCATCGCCGGCGCCGCCCATCTGCCCGCATCATCGACGGGCTGAGCGGGCCACCGACGCGTCGTCCGGCCGGTTTTACGACGGCGGGACGCGGCCGCGGCCTGTAGCCGGCGGCTGTAAAGCGGAGCCGTGCCTCCGCCGCCGCCGCCGCCGCCGCCGCCGCCGCCGCCGCCGCCGCCGCCGCCGCCGCCGCCGGTGCGACGCTGTGGCGTGGGCGTGTCCCCTCCCTCTCGTCCTGCCGTCTCCCCGCGGCCTGACGAGACTGCAACGCGGGAAAACAGTGGTGAGCGCAAAACGCGCCGCCCGCCTCGGTGACCCCGTGACCCGTGGTCCGTGATCCATGATCCATGATCCGTGATCCGTGATCCGTGACCCGCGACCTGCATCCCTCCGGCAGCAGGCGCGGCCCGGTGGCATGCTGCCGGAGCCGGCGTCGGGCGCCGAGCTGACGTGTGAGATGGTGAGGGAGGTGACGCAGGATCTGACGCGTGTCGCTGTTCTGTTTGCAGGAGGACTACTACATCGCCGGCGAGGTGGCGCTGCCTGTGCGCTGGTGCGCGCCGGAGATCCTCGAGTGCACGCCCTCCACCATCGAGACCAAGGAGGTAACGGATCGCCAGCCCGGCGTTTGTGTCCGGCGCGGCGTCGGACTGAGACTCGCTCCGCGCTGAGACTCTCTCCGCGCTGAGACTTGCTTCGCGCTGAGACTTGCTTCGCGCTAAGACTCGCGCCACGCCGAGACTCGCTCCGCACTGAGACACCCTCCGCGCCAAGACTCGCTCCGCGCTGAGTCTCCCCGTGCTGAGACTCGCTGCGCGCTGAGACTCGCGCCGGACTGAGGCACGCTCCGCGCTAAGACTCGTTCCGCGCTGAGAGTCTCCCCCGCTGAGACTCGCCCGCGCTGACTGTCCCCGCGCTGAAGCACGCTCCGCACTACGACTCGCTCCGCGCTGACTCTCCCCGCGCTGAGACTCGCTCCGTGCTGACTCTCCCCGCGCTGAGACTCGCTCAGCGCTGAGGCACGCTCGGTCTGTGCTGAATGTTGAGCGCGGTTCGCGGGCCCTCAATCAGTCGACTGTTGAACAGTTAAACGGCATTCGGCGGGCGGCGCGACTCAAGTGCCGTGATTAGCAAAGCAATATCGCGCCGCCCGGAGAGGCTGGCGGTGAATGTCGCTGTTAGCCGCGCGGACTGGGCTCGCCGTAGCGAACTGGGGGTGGTTATGACATTCCAGCGAGCTTCGGCGTTAGAATGGAGAGTATGCGCGGAGCGAGCGTGGGCGCGCGGCGCCGTGCACCCTGTTTCAGCTGTTGGGGGTTCGTGTGCCACCGTTCGCCTCTTGCCGCGTGTAGGCTGCGCTGGCTCATGTGACTCAGTGAGGTTTTGGGCCCGCGACAGTGGCTTGTGTCCAAGGTTACGTTGCTAGGCTATTCAAGATGATTTGGGTTAGTTTCAACTGAGTGCCGAAGCTATCACAATGCGCTGTTATTTTTGTATTGATTAAGTCATTGGCGTGCGTCCAGGAGTACGTTGCTAGGCTATTCAAGATGATTTGGGTTAGTTTCAACTGAGTG
Organism: Pollicipes pollicipes; assembly: GCF_011947565.3. Taxonomy (NCBI): domain Eukaryota; kingdom Metazoa; phylum Arthropoda; class Thecostraca; order Pollicipedomorpha; family Pollicipedidae; genus Pollicipes; species Pollicipes pollicipes. The sequence goes on from NW_023597055.1 coordinate 1,373,500, forward strand.
CCGAAGCTATCACAATGCGCTGTTATCTGTATCGATTAAGTCCGAACCTTGTTTACTAGTTGGATTTTTGTGTTCAGAACGCACTCTAAGCAGTGCTCGTTGCATGGACTCCGATCCCAGCATCTGGCCGTGAAATTCCAGTTGAATGACGGGATTTCCAGCGAAGGCCTAGCGTGCCGCAGTGCTCGACACGGCCCTCCGTGCCCTCGGATCTCACCCGACGTTTTTACAAGCGAGGAAGAGACGCCTTGTGCCATATTGCCGTTTTGATGCCGGCGAGTCCTGTCGCGGGCTTCGTTTCGGCCGCTCCAATATCGCCCCGCCTTTCCCCACTCCGCAGTCCTTCCCAATAAAAACATCGGGCGGTATTGGTCGACTCCGTTTCGAATCGACGCCACTGGCCATATTGACGGGCGGCGGCGGCGGCGGCGGTGGTCCGGTCCGAGTCGCAAACAGCCGAGCGGCGCGTGCGAGCGGCGGCCATCGATTCCACACGGGCTGCGGCGCCGGGCCGGCGTCACGGACCCCCGCCGCGTGACGTCGCGGTGCCGCGGCGCCGGGCCGTCACGTCACGGTCGCGCGCGCGCGTCACAGCGCCGGGCGTCGTGACGTCCGGACGGCGGACGGGCGCCGTGCGGTGCCCGGATGGGACGCTGAGATGGCCAGAGGACCGGTGTCACCGGTGTCACCGGTGCAGATGTCACCGGCGCGGATGCTGTGTCTCGCTGTGTTGTGTGCCCTGCTGTGTCTCGCTGCGTTGTCGCTGTGTCTCGTTGCTGGACAGCTGGCGTCTTGTCCACGGGGCGTTTGAGATGAGCTGGCTGGGCTCTGGGATAGCTGTTCGGGCTGCTGTCCCGGTCAGTGGCGTTGGTTTTCACATCGCATTGCGACCGCGTATTTCTAAGGATGCCGTCAGGTTTCAGGTAGTCCTGAAAGGACTTGGGAATGTTTTGCGTATAGCTACGTGCATATCTGGGCTTAAAAAGGGTCTGACAGCTTCGAGCTTCGAACTCAGAACCCTGCGATTGGTAGACAGATGCTCCAACCGCTTAATTTCCAACCGTTGATCCTCCAGGGATAAGATAGTTGGGATCTTCGGACCAGGATCTCCTGAAATGTGACATCATGGGAGCGGCTAGCCTCAGGCTCTTTTAGGGCCCATTAGCACCTGACAATGTCTGGAGAAATTGGCCGGAAGATTCTGCGTAAATGACGTCAAAGTCCAAGCACAAAAGTAGGAAGGGTTATTAAATTAACTGGTATGTTACTGCGACCAGTCATGAGTACTCAAGATGATGTTCACTTCTGAGAGATAGCACATTAGCTCATGCCAACGAATGGGCGTCATATGCCCTGGGTAGTTGGCGCGCCCTTAAGCCCAACTCATCATCATCACCATCACCATCACCATCACCATCACCATCACCATCACCATCACCACCACAATGTCCGCGTGCGTAGTCTTGCAGTGCATACCTGCAGTCCATTCTCGACCGCCTGTTTAATGGCGCTACATGACCGCGCAGCAGCGGAGTGCGAAATCCCACATAATCAGTCGAGTTTGCGGAAACCACTATAAACCAGCCGCCGTCACGAAGGCCATCCGTCCAGCAGACGGGCCCGATCTGGCGCGGCGCGGCCGACAGACCCGACCAATTCATCACACGTCCCGATCGCGAGCGACGATAACCCATTATGAGCCGGAGCGGGGCGGCCGAGGCGATCAGGCCGCGGCGTAATGGTCGGTCCGCTCGGGCCAGCGCCGCCGACAGTCGCACGCCGCGCGCGCCGGCGGTGATCCGCTGCCGGCTGCGGATGGAGCGGGCCGGGCAGCGCCGGCGGCGGCGGCCGTGTGACAGCGCGCGGCGGCCGAGATCAGTGACGGCTCGTCGCGCCGCAACACCGCTCGGCGGACGCCGCCAGACGCTGTCTGCTGTGCTGGTGACGCGGTGGCCAGCGCGGCGGACTGCGCGGTGTTTGAGGGGGCGGCGTGGACGTTTGAGGGGACGGCGTGGACGTTTGAAGGGACGTTGCAGACGTTTGAGGGGACGGTGCGGACGCTTGAGGGGACGGTACGGACGTTTGGGGGACTGTGCGGACGTTTGAGGGGACAGTTAGGACGTTTGGGGGACGGCGTGGACGTTTGAGGGGACGGCGTGGACGTTTGAGGGGACGGCGTGGACGTTTGAGGGGACGATGCGGACGTTTGAAAGGACGTTGCAGACGTTTGAGGGGACGGTGCGGACGTTTGGGGGACGGTATGGACGTTTGGGGGACGGCGTGGACGTTTGAGGGGACGGCGTGGACGTTTGAGGGGACGGCGTGGACGTTTGAAGGGACGTTGCAGACGTTTGAGGGGACGGTGCGGACGTTTGAGGGGACAGTGCGGACGTTTGGGGGACGGTGCGGACGTTTGAGGGGACGGTGCGAACGTTTAAAGGGACGGTGCGGACGTCTGAAGGGACGGTGCGGACGTTTGAAGGGAAGGCGCGCGTTCTCTGCAATCTTTGTAATCTTTGGAGTTTAGGACGCGATCTCTACATGGGAGCAATTAACATCTAGTCTTTCTCCGAGGATTTGGACAACGCTGTGTTTCTTTTGCGACGAACTGCAGTGATGTGGTACAGCTCGGCCCTGGCTATGTTGTGCCCGCAGCGGCTCGCTCCGGACGCTCATCCGTGCCCTGGTGGCAAACTAACGTCACGCGCTCTTACGCTGGTCAAGCAGTCGTCGAAGATGTGATCCCAGAGCCAGCGGGCGTGTTGCTGCGCTGACATTTCCTTCCCCTCCGCAGATCACCAAGTCGTCGAACGTGTGGTCGCTGGGCGTGCTGATGTGGGAGCTGCTGACGTTCGCGGCCATGCCGTACGCGCCGCTCTCGGACGATGACGTCATCCAGCACGTGGTCATCGATCGCACCGTGCAGCTCTCGCGTCCGAAGCTGAGCACCGGCTCGCCGCACACAGACCGCATGTGAGCTGACGCTGGCGCTGGTGCTGGTGCTGGTGCTGGCGCTGGCGCTGGCGCTAGGGCTTGCGCCGGTGCTGGTGCCGGTGCTAGCCCCGGCGCTGGTACTGGTGCTGGTGCTGGTGCTGGTGCTTGCGCTGGCGCTGGTGGTCGCGCCTGTCAAGCGCGGCACTGATGAGAGCCGGCTTTTGCTTAGGTGGCGCGGGGTGTTTTGTTCGAATGTTAAACGTACGGTTCTGGGCGTTGATGTGTCATACCGGTGGCCGATTTCATCAGTGTGGGGATTAACCATGACATTGACAATGGCTGGCTAATGTTGCTGGTTGTAATGGAGATGCAAACGAGTGGATAAACCTTCAGCGTGACTTACTGTGCTGTTGTTGCTGTTTTTTTTCTGTTTCGCTCGTTCTTTTCGGCAGATATGTCTATAATGCATATAAATGTACGGCCAAACGCAGCGCGCATTGCGTCCTCCCCCCTCCCCCCTCCCCTGAGTGAGATCGTTGAATGCAAAGTGCTATCTTTTCATCGTTACCTTTTGGCTGGTGTGTTTCTTTAAGCCATATTCGAAACCTAACGCGATGCCTTCGACCGCGGTCCGTAATGACTGCCACGGCGCGGACTCGCCGCTCCGCCATCCTCACGCAATGTCTCAAGCTCTCCCGGGTGAATATTCGCACCAGCGCCGTGAATAGTGAACGGAGCAGAGCCGCCAGTGCGGACGGTGACGCGTCGCCCGCGTGTGCGCCGCCCGCAGGTACCAGGTGATGCAGCTGTGCTGGATGTCGGCCTCGCAGCGGCCGACTGTGCACAGGATCCACGCGCTGCTCGCACAGCTGACCGTGCCGCCCAAGGACGACTTTGAGGAGAGGTGCGGCGACGTCCACTCGAAGACCCGGGGGGGGGGGGGGAGGGGGGATGCCGGCATGGTCAGCGGCGTTGAGCTGCGAAGTAATGTTCTCAGAATGATTTCACGAGCTGCTTTTGACTCTCATTCATGCCGAGATTTTGATTTAGATTGTGTTGAGATAAGATTGTGTTGCGTGTGCGCCTCGTTAAAGCTTCACCTGAGCTTTGGCCCGTTTGACTTTGTTGAATGAGCTGTGCTCTCGCTGAGCCCGGCTGTGTTTGGCCCCTGCCTTCGACCTCTGACTCGTCTTACCTCTGCCCCGTCCGACCTCTGCCCGTCCGACCCCTAACCCGTCTGAATTCTTCCCCGTCCGACCTCTGCTCGTTCTGACCTGTACCCCGTCTGACCTCTGCCCCATTTGACGTCTGCCCGTCTGACTTCTGCCTCGTCTGACCTCTGCCCCGTCTGACCTCTGCCCCGTCTGACCGCTGCTGTTGACCGGCGCAGGTGGGAGGCGTTGCGGCCGCGCGGCAGGGCCGACGGCGGCTCGGGCTCGGACACGCCCGAGCCGGGGCCCTCGCAGCCGGGCAGCCTGGACTCGGAGCTCCACGACGCCCTGCGCAGCCTTGACCGCATGCTGGCCGACGAGGAGACGGCGCCGGAGCCGGGCGCCGAGGGACGCGCGGCCGGCGCCGCCGACGCCGCCGACGACGCCGGCGCGCGCGACGCCGCCGACGCCGACGCCGACGGCGACGCGTCGGAGCTGTCGCCGCGCGTGCGCGAGCAGTCGCGGAGCGTGCAGGACTTCCTGACGCTGACGGCGCCCATGGACAGTCTCGAGTACTCGAGCGAGCGCGCCGACAGTGACGAGCCGGCGGACGGGGACGAGGCGCCAGTGAGTACCGCGTGCCCGCGAGCGGTGGTGGCGGCAGGCGGCGGCGGGCCCGGCGCACCCGGCACACCGCACGGCCCACGTGCACGCGGCGGGGCGCCGTCCGACCGACCCGTGCACGTCCTGTCGACTAGTGCATGCACGTCGGCTCCGGCGGGGCCGGCGGGCGCCGGGGAGGCGGACGTGAACGCTTCCGGGGACGGTGGTGGCCACGGCTTTGTCCCCGCGCACGCCTCGCATGCAGTGCCCCAGCTGTGCGTGGTGGAAGCGACGCCGCCGCGGCCGCCGGCGGCTGACGAGACAGTGCAGCTTTCGCCGGTGGAGGAGCCCCCAGCTAGTGAGTCTCGTGCTTTCAGATTTGTGCTGAATGAAAAGAGCAGTGTGGCCAGTGCGCTGGAGAGTAGTGCGGCGTCCGACCGGGCAGACTCCACGGCGACGAGTGAGGCGTTTTTCACGGCGGACAGCGCGTCCGCCCGCGCGGAGGACAGTGACCGTGGTGAAGCGGGCCGGCAGCACCTGACGAGCACGCCCAGAGCTCACAGCCCCAACTTCAGCGAATACATCGACTCGTCGTACCAGAGCGCGGTTGACACGACACCGACGCGGCCCGAGGAGGAGGCCGCGATGGGCAGTCGGCAGTCGGCGCCGGCCTACGCGGCCGTGGCCACCACCGAGGCGGACGCCGTGAGCGTGGACAGCGAGCCCGGCTGCGACGCGGCGCTGCTCGACTCGGAGCCGGACGACGGCGGCTGGGACGCGGCGCTGCAGGACGGCGGCCGGGACCCGGACGAGCCGGCCGGCGACGCGAGCGACGCGAGCCCCGGCGCCGCCGAGCCGGCCAGGGCACCGGAGGGGACGGCCGGCTCGCCGGCGCCGCTCAGCCCGGCGCCGGGCGAGGGCGGCTCGCCGGCGCGCAGCCCCTCGCTCAGCTCCACCTTCGGCCACAGCACGTGCGACGAGCTAGCCGAGCTGCCCGACGAAGACGAGGTGCGCTCGCTCGGCTCGCGCGCCGAGCTGGCGCCCTCCAAGCTGTGGGAGTCGGCCGACGACGCCGGCTCGCCGGCGCGCGCGCGCCGCCTCTCCGCCGATGTGATTACCGTCATTGAGGCGCCGGGCCGGGCGCAGGCGGCCGCGCCGCCCGCCGAGGGCGCGGAACCGGCGGAGGAGATGACGTCGCCTGCGGAGGATCCAGCGCTCTCGGAGCAAGCCACGATGGTGACCGGGGAGAAGGCGTTATCCGTTGAAGCAACGGAATCTCTTGAGGGCAGTGTCGCTCCTGTAGATCTCTTGGCCCTCGCCGACGACGTGCTGACGTCGGCGAAGAGCACAGCGCTCGCCGATGTCTCGGAGATGCTGGATAAATCCCAAGTGCGCCCAGTGGATGCCCCAGGGTTTGTGCATGAGGCCCCAGCGGCCGTGATCGAGGCGCCAGCGGCTCTGGAGTTGTTCCCGGTCCTCGCGGAGGCGATCTTGGCGCCGGTGTTGATGCCGACGGCGCCACACGGCCCCGATGACAGCTTGGCTGACGCGGTGGAGCCCGAGATGACAGACTCCTCGCATCAGGAGGGATCCCTGGCGGCGGCGGTGGACGATGGCTCGAGCTGCGCCGTCGGGCGGGGCGGGCTCGACTCCGCTGCAGACGCCGCCACCTCCGGCGATGCCTGCGACGGTGGCGACGGCTGCAACACGCCCAGGTCCAGCCGGCCGGTCGTCGTCGACAACGTCGGCACCGCGTCGTTCCGCGCCGACCCTGAGAGTGGCGCCGGCGCCGGCTGCGCCACCGCCGTCGTCGACGACGTCGGCACCGCGTCGTTGCACGCCGACCCTGAGAGTGGCACCGGCGCCGGCTGCGCCACCGCCGCCGTCGACGCGGCGGCGCCGCTGGACTCGGTCGGCGACGCGGAAAACGGCCTGACCAGCCTGGACGGCAGCGGCGGCTTCGAGCTGTCGGGCGTTGACCTGCCGCTGGTGGCCGCCGATCCCAGCCGCAAGTACATGCTGGCGTCGGAGGCGGCGGCGGCCGGCGGCGCCCCGACCGCTGACCCGCCGCTGGACGACGGCCAGTTCTGGCAGAGCCTGCAGCGCGCCGCCGAGCAGACGGCGCTGCTGGTGGAGGAGGCGCGCCGCCAGTCGCCGCGCCGCCGGGACTATCGCGCCATGTTCCTGGACGAGGCGGCGCCGGAGGAGGCTGACGAGGAGGAGGCGGGGGCGGCGCCGCGGGACCGGCGGGGCAGCGGCGGGTTCGAGCAGCTCGGACTGGGCGGCGAGGGCAGCGGGTGCTTCGAGCTGGCGCTGGCCGACGCCGGCGCGCTGGAGGAGCGCTGCTCGGCGCTGGACGCGGTGCGCGAGGAGCTGCGCCGGGCGCTGCCGGTGCCGGAGCTGGAGCTGGAGCTGGCGCCGGAGCCGGAGCAGGCGGCGCCCGCGTCGGCTGTGTTCTGCCCGCCGGCCGTGCCCGGCCTGGAGACGATCAGCGAGGGCGAGGAGGAGGACGACGACTGCGAGCAGCGACCTCCCGACCAAATACCGGACAGCTGGCGCGATGAGGACGACGACTTCGTCGAGGTCAGTCTGGGTTCTGTGAACAGAAGCAGCGCGGTCGTGAGCAGGGTCCTGCAGACCAGACCTGTCAACGGGCGGTCCGGACCGTCTCAGCTATAGCTCTTGTTGGTGATCGGGGTGTGACCTTGTATTCTCTCTGTCCTATCTTCAACATGCCTTCAGTGTCTGTCATCCTGGGGGGCCTGTTTTGGCGCTGGTGCTCTTTTTCCATGACCTTTTCTTGCACTTCTCTCGGTGAAAGCAGGCTTTGATTCCTTCTTTGCTATTTTGCTCGGACAAAATGATACAAAACAGCGCTGTTAGCGTGAGCTGACCGCATGCCCAAGCGCGACAACTTCTACTAGTATATTCTTACAGTGGATTTGCTTGGTCTTGCGTCCAGTAGACAGAGCACTAATCCAGAAGTGTTGACGCCTGGACCAGGTTTTGTTCGATATTGATGCATTGATATTCGTATTTTATCGGGTTATGCAAAGCGGTTCTGATCATGTAGTCTAGTATGCTGATTGTCGAAAGCGAGAGTTGGTTGCTGAAAATCCTAAGGCTGTGGTATTGAAGCCACCCACTGGCTGCTATAGCTCCACCTCAGAGCTCTCGGGGGGCCGGTGCTTGAATTAACGTGCGCAAACGTTTGTTGTACGGGTTTTCTAGTAAGGATATGTCAGACGCGTCTGCCGTCTTCATCCGCATCGGTTTGGCCCATCACGGGACAGTGTTAGGCGTCTTCATCCGTATCGGTTTGGTCCATCACGGGGCAGTGTTAGGCGTCTCCATCCGCATCGGTTTGGCCCATCACGGAACAGTGTCGAACTGCCCGGACAGGTAGCTTTCGCTTTGGAAATAGTTTCGTATTCACCGCGCAGTATTGCCACTAATCTACTGCATGTGTAGTTTATCAAGTGTCTCTCCAGGGCGATAAAATCGATAAGAAATTGTGGCAAAATTACGTAAGCTGTTCAGTGCATTAGCGGGAACATTAGTCACATAGATAAGACAGTAGTATTAGCCTTATTCCTCGGAAAAAAACAGGAGAATAGAGATATTGTTAGGATAATATTTCGACAGCATGCCTTTCTCGAAACAATAGCAGAAGTGACTAATTATTTGTCTATGTTACTTATTAATGTATGAATATAATGATATAATTATATCATTATTATGAAATTTGATCTTATAATAATTAATATATGACTAAATGTTCACTTCCACCTTTGTTTCGAGAAAGGCATGTTGCCGAAATATCGACCTAACTACATCTCTACTCTCCTGGTTTTGCCGAGGAATAAGGCTAATACTACTGTCTAATCTATAGAAATAGGGGCAACCTAAGAGCGACATCAATATTTAATTTGTAACTGATTGCTGAGTACTGTAACGTATTGGAGCACTGAAAAGCACCATTGATCTGAAATGGACACCGCAATCCTCCGTGATCCGTTTTTATGTTGCGCTATAGACTGCCATCTTTGCCCATGACTCCAAACGCCGAAGTACGTCTGTAACTGGTGCATTCTTCATACCTGATCGCATTCTCTGATGCTTCATTCATTGCACACTAGCCATTAATGGCTATGTGTCACTGGCCTTAACATCTCATGAAGGCCGCCCGATAATTTCAACTGAATTAAATCGCCCCCCCCCCCCCCCCCAATGCCTCTCGTGCAATTCCCCTAGCCGGTGATGCCGGCTCCCTCGGGTCACCGCCGGCAGACACGCCGGGTCGCCCGACACGGCCAGAGCCGGGCCCGGGTCGCGGTCTGCTGGTGTGCTCGTCCGTCTGTCGTGCTCACCCAAGGCAATGGCCGTCCGCTGCCTGAGCGCCCTCCTCCCCGGCCTCTGTCTCCGAGAGTACATCTGCGTCCCCCCCCCCCCCCCCCGTCCAGCCGCCGCCTCCCACAGCTGACAGCGTCCCCCGTCCATCCGCCGCCGCTGACGTCCACCTCTGTCATCTCACGCGGCCCACGCTCACGCTCCGCCGGCAGGTGGAGATCGCGCCGGTGGGCGGCCTGGCCGGCCTGCCCGAGACTCGAGTCGACTCGAGTCGCGAGTCGAGCGGCGATGGCGACCGGCCGGCAACCGGCGAGCTCGAGCCGGACGCCGAACCCGAGCGGGACGCCCCCGCCGCCGAGGAGGAGGAGGCTGCCGCCGGAGCTGCCGAGTCGTGGCGACCGAGTGCTGACGTCACGTGGTCAGCTGACAGGCGGCCACGTCGAGGCGCGGAGGGAGAGTGGCGAGGGGAGCGGCGTCGCAGCGGCCGCCCAGCGGTCGGGGGACTCGTGTGAGAGGCAGTCGGTGCAGAGGGCAGAGCAAGCGCCGCCGGACCTGGCGGCTGTGGAGAACTGCGCAGGGTCCGTCGGTGGTGCGCCTGGGCACAAACGGGACGTCACAGACCGGCTGGAGGTGGCCGGAGTCCTGATCGGCAGTGCGGAGAGGAAGGACGAGGTCGGTGACTCGCAGAAGCAGAATAGCGAGATGGCCGGGCTGGAAGGTCCGGTGGCGAGTGAGCTCATACCCAAAACCAGTGACGTCATATGCATGAGAGCACAAGCTCAGGAGGCTGCTGAGCTTAAGGAGCTCATGAATAACGCCGTCCGATGCCGAGGCGTGGATGGCACATCACGTGAACGGCTCCAACAGGCTGTCAACTTCAGCGACAAACGTCACCGGCGACCAAGAGGACGCGTTGCTCTCCATCGCCGGCGAGAAGCAGGCACCGAGCCTGTCGGACACGGCCGCGGAGGAGGCGGAGGTGCCCAGCCTGGTGCGCCTGGCCGCCGCGGCCAGCCAGTCGGCGCCGACGCTCAACGGGCTGGCGTCGCCGGGCTGGCCGGCTGACGTCGGCGGAGTCGATGACCCGGCGGGGCCAGAGCAGGGGAGCTCTCCTGGCGGCGCTCCGGCCGGCTGGGAGGAGGTGCGGCGGGAGACTCCGGCGCTCGCCACTGATGCCGGCTCCGCAGCTGATGCCGGCTCCGCAGCTGGTGCTGGCGACGTAGCTGATGTCGACCTCGCAGCTGATGTTGGCCTCGTAGCTGATGTCAGCTCCGCAGCTGATGTCAGCTCCGTAGGTGATGTCGGCCCCGCAGCTGATGTCGACCCCGTAGCTGATGCCGGCGACGCCGGTCACCAGGCCGGCGCAGCTGATTTGGAGCTTCTGACCGAGGCGCGGTGCCCCGAACATGAAGGCCAGGATGTGGTCGTTGTAAGCCACATCTCCAGCTTGGCTATGTCTGAAAGGAATGAGCGTGCTCAGCCCAAGACCACCGGGACGGATCCAACATCTGCGGAAGAAACCGAAGGAGTCCCCACAGTGGTGAAGAAGACCGTTTCCACAGTGTCGGGAGAGACGGTTCCGACGATGATGGAAGAAACTGTTCCGACGCCAGTGGGGGAGATCGTCCCGCCACCAGAGGAGATCACCCCAGAACTGGCGGGGGAGGTCATCCCAAAACCGGCGGAGATCGCCCCGCCACCAGAGGAGATCACCCCAGAACTGGCGGGGGAGGTCATCCCAGAACCGGCGGAGATCACCTCAGAACTGGCGGAGAGCACCCCAGAACTGGCGGGGGAGGTCATCCCAGAACCGGCGGAGATCACCTCAGAACTGGCGGAGATCACCCCAGAACTGACGGGGGAGGTCATCCCAGAACCGGCGGAGATCACCTCAGAACTGGCGGAGATCACCCCAGAACTGACAGGGGAGGTCATCCCAGAACCGGCGGAGATCACCCCAGAACCAGCGAAGATTACCCCAGAACCGGCGGAGATCACCTCAGAACCAGCGAAGATTACCCCAGAACCGGCGGAGATCACCCCGGAACCAGCGAAGATCATCCCGGAACAAGCGGAGATCATCCCGGAACCAGCGAAGATCACCCCAGAACTGGCGGAGATCACCCCGGAACAAGCGGAGATCACCCCGGAACCAGCGAAGATTACCCCAGAACCGGCCGAGATCACCTCAGAACCAGCGAAGATTACCCCAGAACCGGCGATCACCCCAGAACCGGCCGAGATCACCCCAGAACCGGTGGAGATCACCCCGGAACCGGCGGAGATCACCCCGGAACAAGCGGAGATCATCCCGAAACCAGCGAAGATCACCCCAGAACCAGCGGAGATCCCCCCGGAAGCGGCGGAGATCACCCCAGAGCCGGCGGAGGGAGCGGTTCGAACACCTTCGGAGGAGATGGTACCAACGTCGCCAGACGAGATCGCCCTGGTGCCAACGAAGGAGACGACTCCGACGCGGGCACAGGGTGCAGTCTCAACAACGCCAGCCGAGGAGATCGCCCCGACGTCAGTCGGGGAGACGATCTCCGCGCCAGCGGGCGATCTCCGACCGATGGCAGGCCCTGTTCTCGTACCGGCCGGGGAGGCTGGCTTAATCGGGCTGGATACCCGGAGGGAGGAAAAAGCCATGGAAGAGGAAGCTGCTCCGGACTTGGCGGAGAGGCTGACCGCAACAGGAGAGACGGCCTTAATGCCGGCGGATGAGGCTGTACTAGCGCCCGTAGACGAGGTCACACCGGACGAGGCTGACCCAGTGTCGGCAGACGGGTTTGTGTTAGTGTCGGCAGAGGCGGACGGGTTTATTTTCGTGCAGGAAGACGAGGCGGCCACGCCAGAGGAGACGGTTCCAGTCCTGGCGCGTGAGACTGTCCCAGTGTCGGCAAACAAGACGGCCACACTAGAGAAGGTACCAGCCCCAGCGGATGAGACTGTTCCAGTGCCGGCAGACAAGACGGCCGCACTAGAGAAGGTACCAGCCCCGGGGGATGAGACCGTTCCAGTGTCAGCAGACAAGACGGCCACACTAGAGGAGACGGTTCCAGCCCCGGCGGATGAGGCTGTCCCAGTGTCGGCAGACAAGACAGCCACACTGGAGGAGACGGTACCAGCCCCGGCGGATGAGACTACCCCAGTGCCGGCAGACAAGACGGCCACACTAGAGACGGTACCAGCCCCGGCGGATGAGACTACCCCAGTGTCGGCAGACAAGACGGCCACACTAGAGGAGACGGTACCAGCCCCGGCGGATGAGACTACCCCAGTGCCGGCAGACAGACGGCCACACTAGAGGAAGGACGGGTACCGAGCCCCGGCGGATGAGACTACCCCAGTGCCGGCAGACAAAGACGGCCACACTAGAGACGGTACCAGCCCCGGCGGATGAGACTACCCCAGTGTCGGCAGACAAGACGACCACACTAGAGGAGGCGGTACCAGCCCTGGCGGATGAGACTACCCCAGTGTCGGCAGACAAGACGGCCACACTAGAGGAGACGGCCCCAGCCCCGGCGGATGAGACTGTTCCAGTGCCGGCAGACAAGACGGCCGCACTAGAGGAGACGGTTCCAGCCCTGGCGGATGAGGCTGTCCTAGTGTCGGCAGACAAGACGGCCACACTAGAGGAGACGGTTCCAGCCCCGGCGGATGAGGCTGCCCTAGTGTCGGCAGACAAGACGGCCACACTAGAGGAGACGGTACCAGCCCCGGCGGATGAGACTGTCCCAGTGTCGGCAGACAAGACGGTCACACTAGAGGAGACGGTTCCAGTCCCGGCGGATGAGGCTGTCCCAGTGTCGACAGACAAGAAGGCCACACTAGAGGAGACGGTACCAGCCCCAGCCCCGGCGACGGCGGCGGAGGGCGACGCCGCCCTGTTGCTGCAAGACCTGGACTCGCCGCTGCCAGGCGCCACACCGCCGCCGCGCCGCCGGCCGGCCGGCTCCGACTCCGACTCGGACTCCGACTCGGACGTGCTGGTGGTGGACACGGAGTCGCACGAGGCGCACCTGCTGGAGGGCGGCCGGCCGCGCTCGCACGTGGCGTTCGTGGCGCGTGGCGACGAGCCGTCGCCGCCGGTGGCGCCGCTGGCCGCGCGCTTCGACCTGGTGGGCGACGCCGACGTGCGCGGGGACCAGCTGCTGCCGGCCGGCGCCGAGCAGAACACCGCCGACGGCGCCGACTCGGACTACGAAGGTGAGTGGCCGCGGCGTCGGCCTCGGCGTAGACGGCTGCTGAGCGGTGTTCGCCGCCGTGGTAGGTTGTGTCTCTGTGACTCTATGACGGGCTTCTGAGTCACGCGTTTCTTCCGGTGTCTTCCGGTTCCGAGAGCCGTGTCCGGCTGCGATGAGTCAGTCAATCACGAGGATTGAATCAGGTCGTTGTCATCCGCTGCAAACGTTCATGCTTTACCAAGGTGAAATGATTCGACCCGCCCAATATCGACATCTGCGCATTCGTGTGTATGGCGATGACAGCGCGCACCGATCCCAGCTGTATTGAGAGTTGCTGGCCATTGTTTGTGCTGATTTCAAACCCGTCATCACCCGTATAGCGTTGTCCGGGGCGCTGTCCGGTTCAGAGCCGTGCCGGCACCGCGCGCGCCCCCGCGTGACGCCGCGCGCCCCCATCACAGGCGACTACGAGAGCCTGCCGGTGGACGAGTCGGCGGCGGCCGGCATCACGCGCTCGGTGGCCTCGTACGACCTGGCGGGCAGCGCGGCGGCCGGCCCCGGCGGCTGGGCGGCGCGCGTCGAGCCGGCGCCCGTCAGCTGGCAGTACCCGGCGGCCGGCTCCGAGGCCGCGCCGCAGCAGCCGGCCTCGCTGCCGGCCCGGCCGCACTACGACGTGCTCAGCCACGGCGAGATGTACCACCGGGTGAGCGGCGGCGCGGGCGCTGCCGGTCGGGTCGGGCGCTGGAGGGGTGGGGGGGAGGAAGGGTCTGGGAGCGGGCGGCGGTGGGGTGGCGCCACCTGGTGGGGTGCGCCGAAGGGACGCCGGGGCAGCACTCGGGTGGGTGGGTGGGTAGATGGGGGGAGGGGAGAGGTGACTGCGCCGCCAGGGGACGCCTGAGGAGGACTGCCAGGAGACAGGTCTGGAAAGAGAGGCGGAGCTGAAGCCTCTGGACTACCTGTGGTGCGTCCGGTGCTCCAAGTGTACGAGCTGGACTGCATGACGGGCTGTGGCGGAAGGATGGTCGTAGCCGCTGGCATCAGCAGTGTCCAGCCTCTCTGGTTGACGAGATAGCGGGACCAGACACTGTCCCTACAAAGCCTCGGGGCCGTCACTGACCGTGCCCGGCCGTGCCGAAAGACGATTAATATGAAGATTTGGGCTTTGGGACGCACCGACCACACTGATCATATGGCGCACATGTGTCGACAGACGGAACGTCGTTTCTCGTTCCCGCCGTCCGGCGAGCCGGTGCCGCGGAGCGCCGGCGCCGCCTCCTCGGCCGCCGCGCTGACCGCCGAGGAGCTGGACATCGACGCGGCCATCCCGACGTACGACGACGTGCGCGCGTTCGGGGACGACGACGGGCTGTCGTCGTCCGACTCGGAGGCGGGTGCTGTCGCGTGGGCGCCGCCGCTGCGCTACGCGCGCACCCAGCTGCTGGAGGAGGCCGCCGCCGAGACACTCGGGCCGCACGAGGACCCGGAGCTGGGCGACGGCGGCGAGCAGCGCGCGCCGCGGCAGGCGCCGGCGGGCGCGCGCCGGCCGGAGGAGTCGGCGGCGAGCCCCGGCGGCGCGGAGGAGCCGGCGCTGGACGGGGGCGCGGCGGAGAGGCGGCCGGCGAGCGCGGACGAGTCGGATGAGCCGCGCGAGCCCCGGCTAAGCTCCCACGGCCCGGAGGAGTCGGCGGCGAGCCCCGAGGGGGCGGCGGCGCCGGCCGGCCCGGTGGGGGCGGCCGGCGGCGACGGTGGCGCCCTCAGCGAGGCGGCCTTCCTGGACGAGCCGGACCTGTGGGCGGCGTCGGAGTCGGCGGCGCGCCGCCAGCGGCTGCGTCAGCTGAATGTGCAGCTGGGCGTGCCCGAGCGGGAGCAGCAGCTGCGCCGACTGAACCAGGAGTGGGGGCTGTCGCCGGTTGATGACGAGGGCCGCTACACTCCGGACTGGGAGGCCGACGATGACGAGGACGCGCTCAGCTCGACCAGCGGCGAGTTCGTCTGGCAGGTGAGCAGCGCGGCAGGCGGGCCGGCGGCAGAGACTGACACTGGTCTCGCAGAGCGGCGCGCTGGTCAGCAGAGCGGCGCGTTGGCCAGCTGAGCGGCGCGCTGGTCAAGCCCGCTCGCTGGGGTGGGAGTGAGAGAGTGGTCGATCGGGTGCTCGGGGTGTGAATCTGGGATAGTTGCGATCGTTTACGTCTGGCATGACATCGCAGAGGTTGTTTCACGTCTCAGAGTGATGCACAGGTCGTTGGAAGTCGGCTGTAAAGCGTCGTTGGCGGGAAGTACTGTGCGGGTAGACAAGCTGCATGGTATTGGTTGGCGTCCGGTCGTGTGAGGCGGCAGCGTGGCGTGGTCCGGCGAGTTTGACTGCCTCTCGTCCCCACGCGCTGTGCCTCAGTCCCGCGCCGTCCAGCCCGCGTCCAGTCGCCGCTGTGACACGTCTCCTGCTGACAGGAGGGCGCCGGCGCGCCGCCGACCGAGTCGGCCGACTCCGAGTCCGACTCGGACCCGGACTCGGAGTCGGGCGAGGAGGAGTTCACGCCGAGCGTGTGGCGCCAGGACAAGGAGCCGGGTCACAGTCTGCTCCGGTCGCCCGAGCACCGCGCCGTACGTGCACCGCCGCTGCTGGGGGCGCGTGACACGTGACCCATGACACCTGACGTGACACCCGACGGTCGGTCCGAGCCGCCGCGCCGTACGTGCACCGCCGCTGCTGGGGGCGCGTGACGACGTCACTTACTGTGTTCACTGTTACTGTCGGTGGCGGCATGACTGCGGTCAAGCCTGTTTCTCAGGCGCGCCGTGTGCCGTCCACTCTGGCTGGGCTGGGCTCCACTGACCCGACCCTGCCCCGCCACCGACAGGAGCTGCGCAAGTCGGTGAGCTTCAAGCGCCAGAAGCACCACCGCATCTACGAGTACCCGCTGGCGTCGCCGTCGCCCGATCTGGGGCCGGCCTCGCCGGAGCCGGCGGCGGCGCCGCAGCCGGCCGGCCGCCGCACCTGGTCCTTCGTCGCGCCGGTGGGTGGCCCGGCGCCGCGCGGCGGCGGAGGCGGAGGCGGAGGCGGCTAGCGGGCCGAGTTGCGGGGAGGGTGCGGGCGGCGGGTGCGTTGTCGACAGCGCTTCAGGAGTCTGTGTGACGGCGCGGCCCGCGCTGGATGCAGACAGCTCTGCTTTGGGTGAGCTGTCTGCGTGCTGGTCCGGGAGTGGTGTCGAGCGCGCGGGGTCGAACGCGCGCCGCCCGCCGAGTTCGTGATGGCGTGTGGTCGGTGGCTGCTGCCGTGGTGTGCTGCGCCTCTGCTCCACACGTGGGACCTAGCTGCCACCATGGGCGGGCGGTGGTAGCGTTGAGCGGGAGGTGGTGGGCTGGAAGACCGCTCAGTCTCGGCCGTTTCCAGATGCGACTGCTTTAAGGTGCCATTGGGGCTGGGTAGATGGCGTTAATAACGTCCGTCAGGACGCACTGGCCGAGAGGGAAGGGTGTGTACGTCGTGTTCCGTTCCAATCCCGGGCTGGATCTGACCGGGGGCTGCCCACACGGGCCTCAGTTCCGTCCGAGGGGCTGACGGCGGTAACGTGCATCAACAAACTGGCATCAACAAAGGGACACGTAACCTTGGCGGTTACGTGCGTCAACAATCTGGCAATCTTTGTCGGCGGACGGTGATACGGGATGCGCGTGCGTGCTTGGTAGGCCCGCGAAGCGCATGCGCGGCCGCCTGCTGTCTGATGACGCGTGTGTGTGCGCGTCGGCAGGCGTCCGTTTCACACTACACCGACTGGGAGCTGGACGAGGAGGAGATCGAGGACGTGTCGCTGACGGAGCTGCCCGAGTCGCCGGACCGCGAGGCGCCGCGGCTGCCGACCGCCGCCGCCGCCTCGCCCTACTTCCTGGCGGCCGACGGCGGCGGCGGCGGCGACGACGAGGACGAGGACGGCTTCTTCATCCGGCCCGGCCTGGCCGGCGGCGCGTTCGCCGGCGGCTCCTCGTTCACGCCCGGCGAGCTGTTCCCGGGTGCCGGCGCGGCCGACGTGTGGGCGCCGCCCGGCGCGGCGGCGGCCGGAGAGCGCGACGACGAGCTGTCGCGGCTGGTCGACGTTTGGGGCGGCGGCGGCGCTGAGCGCGAGCCGATGGAGGTGGCCGGCGGCGCGGCCGCGGCGCCGGAGGAGACCGCCCGGCCGGCGGACGTCTGGACGCCGCGCGGCGTCGATCGGGAGCCGGTGGAGACGCCAGACGAGCCGGAGGAGAGTGGCTCGTTGTCGGCACCAGCCGGGGAGGGCTGGCCGACCGGTCGTCCGACGGCGGCGGAGGAGCGTGCGGATCAGCTGATGACGCGTATGACGTCCGCCGAGGACCGGCTGGGGGAGCAGACTGGACGGCACGGACAGCTGATGGGAGGCGCGGAGCGAGCCGAGTGGCAACATCCACACACGGAGCGACGGCAGGAGCCGACGGAATCCTCGGAGCGAGGGGAACACGCAGAGCAAGACCGCGCGAAGCACCCGGTGGTGGCGGATCAGTTGGCAGACGACGCCCGACGCATCGAACAAATGACTCCCGGCCTGGCGACGGTGGCGGCAGACGGCGAGCAGAACCGCTCGCCGGCCACCAGGGGGCGGCCGGAGCGGCCCCCGGCCGCGCCGGCCGCCTCCGGAGACGCGGGCGCGGCGGCGACGGCGGCGCGGCCGGCGCGCGACAAGCTGTTCCTGGACTTGTCGAGCGGCGCGCCGCCCGACGCCGTCGACAGCGGCTACACGGGCTCGTGCGACGACCGCACCTTCGTCGGTCTCGACGCCGGTGCAGACTGAGCGGCCTGAGCGCCTCCGCCGCGGCGGAGGCGCCGGAGGGCCGATTCCGGGCGCCGGGCCGACGTGACGCAAATTCTCAAGTGCAATATTATTTATTTTTGTTGTAAGAAGAGTGCGCAGCCGCCGGATCCGAGTCGGCGGGCATATCACGGGCTGCGGTCCGGGTCGCGGTTCTAGTGTCGCTAGGGGGAGAATCCCGTCTCCCGATTGGCCGGCGTCTGGCCGAGGCGTGTTTTGCGGGTGCTGATTGGCTGACGCCGCGCGACCTTGCTCTTGCGGGTGGCTGGCGCCGACCCCCGCGCCCGCGTCCTGTATCGTTGTTACGGCGCTCGCGGGCCGCCGGCACCCTGCCATCTTCAGTTGATGTTTGTGTGTGGAAGAAGTGATCCTCAGTTTGGGCTGGAGGCGTGCGTGCCCGGCGTGGAGCAGCCTCAGACGGGGTAGGGTGAGGCAGGTGCGAAGGCCAGCCGCTTCGAAGCCGTCCGTCCTTGCGCTGGAGTGTGCGGACTCCTCTCGTGTTCTCGACCGCTGGCCATTCCAGAGCGGACCCGCGAGGAGTGGCGACGTCACGTGTTGGTAAATAGAAATGCTCACCGAATGCGTGTTGATTTCCTATGGCGCGGCGGACTTCTAGGCCCCAGCGTGCAGACGACTTTGGGCAGCCTCTCTGCCCACACACGGATGGAGAGTCGGTGTTGAGATCGTCTTCATGCAATCAGTTAACCCTAGTCTGTTGTCTAACTGCCGACTTTCGTTTTCGGGGAGCAGTCATTCGAGCTCCACTTTGGGATTCATTTTCTCAGCGCCCCACACCCGCGAGGCGGAACCTGTCAGTGCCGTGAAGCCACCTGCGGTGTAGGTCAGTCAGTGGAAAGAACGCCACTGAGTCGCACATATAAGGAAGATTCGTTTGCAAGCAAGGTGTCCCTGCCATTGGGCCGTGCGTGTGGCAAACGAAGCCTTCGTTCGCCAAAGCGCGCAAATGACAAAAAAAGCTTCGCGCTCACACCGCCACGTGCGCGACATCACGAGAGCGTGGTCAATTTTACGTGTTCCGTCCATAACTCGCAGCACCTGCTTTTACACCTGCTTCTTTTCTGCTGTCGCGTGAAGGAGCCTCGGCCTGCAGGCGGCAGTGACCAAGCTGCGCCGGACCGACGCAGCGCCAGCCACGTCCGATGTCGGGCGACATTGCGGTGAAATTTTTAACAATGCGCGCATCGATTTCAGACCAGATGGTGCATACCACAATGGAATGCATTACGAGCAGATGCGTCCATTCACAGACGCATAACCGCGGGCACGAGGCGGGGATTTAACCTGGATTTAATGAAGCGACGCGGCGTAATACGCCGCGTGCTAATGGCGCGCCGACAAATCCCCCGGTGCCCGCGGAGGCCGGCACCATCGAAGCGCGCGGCACGGCACGGCACGGCAGTACAGGCCATAAATCACCCAGCAAGGGAAAGACGGAACACATGAAACACCCACCAATGGCGATGTGATTTTATTACAAGCTGCTCTCCGTCTCGATAAAACAGCTCCACCGGACGTCTGCCGCAGACCGACTCGGTGCAGAAGGGCGGCGAACGGAACAAAACACCGCGTGGAAGGCTGTACGCGCGGCTCACGCGCGCACGCACAGTACATCAACACGCCTCGAGTGACAAGTACAGTGGAAAATCTCGGGTCAAGACCCACGCACGTTTCTTCCAGTGAGCTCTCCTGCAGCTAAGAAAGTAAAATGACGGTGTAGTGACCGAATTCACACGCCGCACTGACAGATTCCGCCTCGGGTCCACCGATGCGGCTGCTCTCTACACGGCTGGACACCTTCCAGACTCATCGCCGCTTGCCGACATGGCGGATCTGTTCGTACCACGCCGGCCGCAAACGCTCTGAGTGGACGCTTGTCTCAGCCCGGGGAACAGTTCCGTAGTGCAGCACAGCAAGACACCAGCTCGGAGGAGTGCCACTGGCACCATGGTCTGGGAGCTCGCGGTCCGGTTCCTCTTTCGCAGCCAGGCCCCAAGCCCGCAGACGGCGCCCCGCCGCCGCCGGGCGAGTCCACTTCAGTCCAGAGGGGCGGACATTGCCCGCGCCTGGGCGCGCACGCGCTTCTCGTACTCGAGCCGATTTTGACTGAAAAGGGACGATGCGGGTGAGGTGGTGTGCCGCCCACTGGACGCTCCGGGACGCCCTGATCGGGGACCGGCTGCCGCCGACATGAGAGCACCATTCACAAAACCACACGAGCTAAAACCCATTTCGGAGATGATTAGAGGGATGACTGGCTGGGGCGGTCGGGGTCAATGCTGCGACAGTCAGTTTTCACAAGAGCCCATCCACCAACTTATCCACACCTGGCACGCGCTCTTTGACGACGGTATCTAAAATGATAAGCAGACCTTTGGCTGCAGTGCCTTCGGCCCTCCAGAATTCAACACCGGCTGTAAGATAGCGAGAACACGATTTGATATCATCAAAGCTACCAACCGACCTTTTGCAGTGGAACCAATGCAATGGCACCCATAAACCTTGCAAGATAACCACTGGTATGCATTGCTTCTCACCCCGGGCGCCTGACTGACTGGATTGGCATCCTCCCCCGCCCCTCTCGTCAGTTAGTTGTTCCCAACGCGACCGTCTCCTCCGCCCGGCCGTCCCTGGAGCCGATGGCCGTGAGTGGTGAGCCCTCTATCGCGATCCCCCGCTTGAGCCAGAGCGCCGCCGAATCGGATCTCCCGCAATAACGGAGAACATACGAGTCCGGCGTCACGCCCGCAGCCACTCCCGGCCACATTCCATTGTTTCATTCTCCGGGCTGACGACCGACGCCCGACCGTCCGCGCCTCTGGCGTCGCAGCCTCTACTGACGGCGCCGCCGGGGAGGGGGGGGGGGCTCCAGGGGGGAAGGGGACGGCCGTGACCCACCAGTAGATGGTGTACGCCTCTGCCTGGGCCGGGTCCTTGATGTTGGGGTCGTTGAGCAGGTCCTGGATGCCCAGCAAGATCTGTTTGATGGTGATGGCCGGCCGCCAGTCCTTCTCCTCGTCCAGCAGCGAGAGGCACACCGTGCCTGGAGCCGCCCGGCGCTCGGGTCACGACACAGGTCACGGAGGTCACAGGTCACGAAGGTAGCAGTCACGGAACCAATAGTTCACGGAGCTCACGGGCCAGAGCTCGCAGGTCACGGAAGTCACAGATCACGGAGCTCACAGGCTACGGAGGTCAGACCATAGAGCTCACGGGTTACGGAGGTCACAGGTCACGGAGTTCACAGGTTACGGAGGTCACAGATCACCGGGAGCACCCGCCGCATGCCAGACGAACATCACGCAACAGGAAAACACTGTCACCGCTCTCAGCAGCCAGCAAGCACTACCACCAGACTGTCACCAGAAGCACAGCATAGCCTCACTCTGCACACAGGCGCCGCTCGAGTGAGCCTATGAGCACGGCAATAGAATGTTCACCCACTGATCAACTGAGTTACCAAGGCTCTCGGCTAAAGGGCGACTTCCGTGTCGGTTTCTCTCCGACCTAGAGACACTCGTGGTTATGGCAGTTGTCTGCACCGCGGACGGTTCAACAGGCACCTGACTCATCAATCCCTGCAGCCAGCCCGCGGACCGGTAGAGCTGTCACACGCGCCAACTTCGCGCAGGTGAACACCAGTTCCATCAGCCCACCTCGCCACCGGCAGCGCCGGCCCGCGCGGCCCCCTCACCGGACGGATAGACGTTGGGGTGGAACAGCGGCGGGTCGAACTTGCACTTGGGCGGCGACGTGGGGTAGTCGTCCTTGAAGATCATCTTCAGCTTGTAGTAGCCGCCCTCCCAGGCCGTCTGCGTGACAGCGTGTGGACCGAGGTCATCGTCAGTAGCTGTCTTTTGAGCGCGGTTACGAGCGCAGGTGCGTTGAGGCATCGAGGCATCGTGCAAGCGAGGCATCGAGTAGAACTGGAACCTGTCCCCGCCCCCACAGGCGACATCCGTCGTTCGCCGCTATACATGCTCGCCCAAAACTGTATGACTTGCGCTCCTCCCGCCCCCTCCCCCTCCATTCACCCCCCCCCCTCCCCCTCATCCCCTCATAAGTGGAAAACGGCATCGGTCGACGCTTCGGAAGTCTCACGAGCACCAAGAAGTCCGTTGGGTGCAGAACATCAATTTGTGTACGGCGCGCACCACGGCTACGGGCATGGTACCGTGCCAATGATCATTACGCCCGTACTGGTATAACCATGGCCGCGGCGATGACGAAAGGCATGCCAAAGCCAATGTTGACGCTGCTGGTGCCGACAATACTGAGCACGGCGCCGGTGCTGCGGATGGCGTTAATGTCGAACATTAAGGCGAGCCACAGTAAACACGACGTTTCCGCAGCGGTTATGAAACTTCTCGCCGCCACAGCAATGCCCACGCTGCTGTAGCCTAGATGATTCCATTCTGCACTCGTCTCTGTGGATGGCGTCAAGTTCGCAGAAAACTTGGCACGGCGGGGCCGGCGTTGCCAAATGCGGCCGAGCAAACACTTTGCCACCGAGCTGAATGCGTTGTTTGCCACAGGGCTTTTAAGCGCTCCCTAGGCAAAGCATAACCGCACCAAAGACGATGTTATTTCCAGCAAAAGAGGGCGAGAGAGAGAGAGAGAGAGAGAGGGGGGAAAGAAAGAGAAGGGAGAGAAGAGAGAGAAGGCAGAGAAGAGAGAGAGAGAGAGATACAGGGACAGAGACAGAGACAGAGACAGAGACAGAGACAGAGACAGAGACAGAGACAGAGACAGAGACAGAGACAGAGACAGAGACAGAGACAGAGACAGAGACAGAGACAGAGACAGAGACAGAGACAGAGACAGAGACAGAGACAGAGACAGAGACGAGACAGAGACAGAGACAGAAGACAGAGACAGAGACAGAGACAGAGACAGAGACAGAACAGAGACAGAGACAGAGACAGAGACAGAGACAGAGACAGAGACAGAGACAGAGACAGAGACAGAGACAGAGACAGAGACAGAGACAGAGACAGAGACAGAGACAGAGACAGAGACAGAGACAGAGACAGAGACAGAGACAGAGACAGAGACATAGAACAGAGACAGAGACAGAGACAGAGACAGAGACAGAGACAGAGACAGAGACCGAGACAGAGACAGAGACAGAGACGAGACAGAGACAGAGACAGAGACAGAGACAGAGACGAGACAGAGACAGAGACAGAGACAGAGACAGAGACAGAGACAGAGACCAGAGACAGAGACAGAGACAGAGACAGAGACAGAGACAGAGACAGAGACAGAGACAGAGACAGAGACAGAGACAGAGACAGAGACAGAGACAGAGACAGAGACAGAGACAGAGACAGAGACAGAGACAGAGACAGAGACAGAGACAGAGACAGAGACAGAGACAGAGACAGAGACCTAGACAGAGACAGAGACAGAGACAGAGACAGAGACAGTGACAGAGACAGAGACAGAGACAGAGACAGAGACAGAGACAGAGCAGAGAGAGAGGAGAGAGAGAGAGAGAGAGAGAGAGAGAGAGAGAGAGAGAGAGAGAGAGAGAGAGAGAGAGAGAGAGAGAGAGAGAGAGAGAGAGAGAGAGAGAGAGAGAGAGAGAGAGAGATTACGTGTTTACCACGAACAACGCACTCTGATACCAACGACAAACTTATTCACGCAACTTGGCGTGCAAGTTGAGAAAACCTGCCACTTGGCTGGAGCAACTTCATGCGCAGAGGGGTGTGATGAACAAACAGAAAATAGCAAGGAGTTCTGGCGCAAGTCTTCCTTTAATAAAAAAACTCGGAAGTGGCGTAGCTTACATAACCGTGAAGAGGACCCAAGGTTAGCAAGGGCCCTCTCTGGAAGGCTTTTCCTACAACATGCAAGTTTGTTTGCTCGCTGAAACAACATGGAGCTTGCTGCCAAAAATAATCGTACGCATCTCAAGTGTAACGCTAAAATGGCTGACTACATCCGGTAGTCACTTGTTCAGATGGCACGTGGGTTTAGATGGCACGTGCTTTTTCGAATGGTGTGCTCACCGCTCGTGATCAGGTGACCCCCTCCCCACCTCGGTATGGTGTGCCGACCACTCGTGATCAGGTGACCCCCCCCCCCTCCCTACCTCTGTACGGTGTGCCGACCGCTTGTGATCAGGTGACCCCCCTCCCCACCTCTGCATGGTGTGCCGACCGCTCGTGATCAGGTGACCCCCTCCCCACCTCGGTATGGTGTGCCGACCACTCGTGATCAGGTGACCCCCCCCCCCCCCCCCTCCCTACCTCTGTACGGTGTGCCGACCGCTTGTGATCAGGTGACCCCCCTCCCCACCTCTGCATGGTGTGCCGACCGCTCGTGATCAGGTGACCCCCTCCCCACCTCTGTATGGTGTGCCGACCGCTCGTGATCAGGTGACCCCCCCCCCCCTCCCTACCTCTGTACGGTGTGCCGACCGCCCGTGATCAGGTGACCCCCGTCCCCACCTCTGTATGGTGTGCCGACCGCTCGTGATCAGGTGACCCCCCCCCCCCCCCTCCCCACCTCTGCATGGTCAGCTGACTTTCCACATCTCTGTCGAGCCAATGTGAGGCCCTCGTGGCGCCACTTCAACCCAGACGTCACGCACAAACGTGAAATCCGGCGATCTATCAACTGGGCTAGAGGTCCGTACTGTGCCGGAATATGGGCGCAAGAGCGCACCAAAGCGGTCAGGTCACAACCCATTATATCAATACAGTTGGCTGGATTTCCTTTTCCGTATATTTTCAAATGGCAAATTTTCAATCGCCAAAAATGTGGGGAGCACGGCCCATCCATCCTCCTCTCACCCCAACCATGAGCCTAGGGTGACAAAAGATATCAAAATCATTGCATGACAGTGTTTTGAATAATTTCGGAATCTAAAGCTTATCTTCGAGAGCATCCATTAACATCACAAGACAACTGGTTTTTCGCCAGCACACGAAATGTTTGTTCCAAATGCGTTTGGATCGGGGACCACACAGCGGATAGCCGACCTACGCCGAACATTTAGACGCGTCCGACCGACGGAAATGATTCAACCAATAATTTTCTGCATGATAGTCATCCAAAGCCCAATGTCACGCTGCTTCGCGTTCGGCAGGTCCCAAAATTGTTCCCTTCTTTCGTCCCACAGGTGACATGCTTAGCCAACGGTTACAGCCAGGCGCGGCGAAAACAACTACCCGTCTTGACCACGCTCTGAAAATTACCTGGTAGTCTACCGTGGCACGGATAATCATCTGCAATAATTCCCCTGCTGGCGGTGTCAAGCACCATTCCGCAGTCTTTAACATCTTGGACAATCATCCGAGATTAACTGCCCGCCGAACGCATCTTGAATGATCCTACCAACAATGCGCGAATGGTCCCAAACTAGCCCCGCGTCCGCACGGCAAGACCGAGACTGCTTGCCTCGCGACGCGGCCTAACCCATCCCCAGGACCGATTCATCTCTGACATCAAACTGGACTGGAGGTGCGAGCGCGCGAGCTCGAGCCGCCCCACCCGCCGCGCCACCGTTTCTCGGTCTGCCACCGCGACATGACAACCATGCCCCCGTGACCGTGGTGTCCGCAGTCACCGACGTCATAACACAGCGCCGGCACTTACGCCCTTCTTGCCGGGGATGGCGCACTCCCAGAGCATCAGGTTGAGCGTGCCGTCCGGGTTCTTCGCCGGCCGGGCCACGAACCCCTGCCGACGCGGCGGGCGACGGTCAGTACGGCCTACCAGCCCGCTGGCAGCGGGTCAGGCAGCTGCCGCCGGCACGGTCATCACGGCCTACCAGCCCGCGGGCAGTGGGTCAGGCAGCTGCCGCCACCACCGTCATCACGGCCCACCAGCCCGCGGGCAGCGGGTCCGGCAGCTGCCGCCGGCACGGTAAGCGCAGAACCGGGTGTTCTGGGCAGATGCGGACACGGGCCCAACAGCCAGCGTCAGCCGGGGCCCAAGGAAGTACAAAATATGCAAATCTCGTTTTTGAAAGTTTTGGACCAAGCCTTACAGGGCTGAAGTTTTGAGACGCACCTGTACCTGGCGCGGCGTGACATACGGGTACACCTTCGATTGCACGACAATCAGATCCACCAAGCAATACACACATTCGGATCTGCCAGTGGCAACCTGCTACCCAGGAGACTGTGTAATATCACGATCAGTTGGCGTACAGATGGTATACAAACGTGGCCGAGCTTTTCTGAGGGATGGACAGAGAAGGTCGTTATCACTCCTCCACTTGCAAACAAAGCACCGATAAAAAACGCTCGGAAGCCTCGCAGCACAGGGCTATACTCACAAAGGGGTGGACCTCGCAGCACAGGGCTATACTCACAAAGGGGTGGACCTCGCAGCACAGGGCTATACTCACAAAGGGGTGGACCTGGCTATACTCACAAAGGGGTGGTCTTTGCGCCAGGCCTTGCGCTCCTCTGACAGCCGGGAAGAGGCGATGCCAGACATGGTGAGCAGCTCGCGGTGGTGTGGATTCTGGGGAAGGGAGAGTGAGGTGAGTGAAAAGTGAGTGAGGTGTCAGTAAAACACGTATACGCGCACCGGTGGCCGGCTGGATACCTTTTGCTCGGGTGTGGGGGGGGGGGGGGAGGGAGGGGCAATTTGACCCCTGAGATCTCGGGAACTAAGAAGGCTGGATACACCAAATTCACAGGGTGTGTTGACCTGTATGTGAACCCACTTAGATCAAAGTTTGAGGTTCCCAGATCATGACTTTGGGTCAAATAAGGTCAAATAATGTTGAATTCCACGTTGGTTTTCGAAGTGCCCCTAGAACCTAGAGTGTTTCTAAGCAAGAGGCCACATGGTCATTTAAGGCCAGTGACCTTTTTGACCTTTTGAAGGTCATGGTGGTGGTTAAGGACCATTTGAAGGTGACCAAATAATACAAGGCTGCTTTGAGTTTTGCATTTGAATGAGCAACAAAGATTATGCCACACAGAATGTCCTGAAGAACAAAATGCTGACTTGGGTCATTTTAGGTCAATGGCCTATTCTGACCTCTACAAAGTCCATGGAAGATGTAGAATGCAGTTTCCGCCATCAATAAATTCAAAATGAGCACCAGAAACTACCCCATGCAGCAGGCCCTAGAGTAATAAAACAGTCTGGTTTTGACCTTGGTCTGACCTTCATACCTGATCTTACATCAATGTAATTTGCTCATTCAATTGCTATGTTGCCCAAGAAAGCACCTCCAGGATGTATGGCTTCATCTAACACTCTGTTGTTGCATCAGATTGAACAATTCTTAAGAAATTGACTTTGCTGAAAATATGGCCCAACTTTGACCTGCTATAGGTCATTGACCTTACATGGTACACCTAAATTTTTAACACCAAATGATCTGTTATTCAACTGTCTACAGCTATGCAAAATGTGGTATGGCTATGCTGCACCATTCAGAAACCATTCTGGAAAAACCTTCAAGGGGGGTCAATTCACCCCCCCCCCCCCCCACTGGAGCACATGTTAAACCATAACCAAGCTGGCATTTTGTCACCTTCTCAGCTTTACTGGCTAGTGAGCCAACAGAAATCTCAAGATAATCATCAAGCAGAACATGGCATGAATTATACATGTCAGGCAACTGTAAAGAGCAGAAAATCATACAAATGTATGTGCCAAGCTGCATCAGAATAGTGTGGGTGAGCATCATGCAAGGGGCCTTGGTGGATGAAACCATGTGATTAAGAAGTAATTTGTGTCCCTTCTGTCTTAAGGCCTGCAGGTACTGTGGCAGTGGGAAGTATGGCATTGCACAGCTCTCACCATGCTGAATCATACTCTCACAGTAACATGTTACTGAATATGACCAGTGGGCTGTGTCAAGTCAAACCATGTCACAATGGTCAGGACTGCCACACATAGCACATGTCCTGTCACATGTCCTGTCATGTTAAACCTTATCCTTATCCCACATGAAAGCAAAGCAAGCTTGACCATGTTAAGTCACACCAAATATGACCCAATATAACCTGCAGCTATCATGTATAACTATGACAAAGCAAGCCATGTTTTCATAAATATCCTATAATTTGACATATCTGGTGTGATTTTGGTTGAAAATGACCTGATAAAATGACTGAATTAAAGGCTCATTGTCACCCTGCAAACTGCCTGATAACGAAAATCAGATCATGACATCAAATATTTTCATAGATATGGCCTCATATGGCCTGTCTTAGTGTTGACTTAGGAAGAAAAATTACTTTTTCAAGGTTTGATGTCAGCTTGCAGACTAACTAAGGAATATGCTGCACATTCTGTTATATGCTGAGGCTTCCATATTTTCATTGAAGGGCATCATAACAATTGTTCTTCCAGCGATCAGTGAAGGTGATCATCTAGGACACATTCCAGAGCAGAACACAAAACAAAGGCTTGAGGCGAGTTTGACAGGTATGTTATGAAAGCACTCCCCGCTATGTTAGAAGTGAGGCCCCAACCATGTTTGATAGATGGCATGAGGCTAGAGCTTAGATGCACACAGGTCAGCCAACATAAAATCCCAATTATGATATTGATTTCTCCCATGTACTGAGATAATTGGGAAGTTAAACAAATGTCCTTTACCCCACTTGTGAGGCAATCGAGATGCTCAAGTAAAAAGGTTAGCATGTAACTAGTAAAGCAACTGGGCTTTGATGGGTATAGGGCATGACACAGCCACAGTGTTTGATCAATCTTACAACTCATCCTACCACTTTGACCGACCACTTCTGCTCAGTAGAGACCTATGTCAATAATATCAGTCATCGAGCACGATTCCTCTTGCACATACGCAAAAATCGCTGGTAAATCAGTCGGATTTCACCACGCACAAACGCACCAGCTCCTGCCCGCGCTGTTAGGGATGATAGGATCAAGGCCGGATGAATATTTGAGTTCGTATGCTTTCAGTCTTGCAAAAAATGTTGCTTATTATGACATCATATGCCTACCAAGTTTCCAAAAGAGAGATAGGTTTTTAGTTTCCTTCTTACATGACGTCATTCAAATCTTATGATTTCAAAGCCACTTTTGCCATACAAGGCATCTTGACCGAATTGACTGATCTAAAGATATGCTAGATGGTGTAAATAATTATTCCGATTTAATTTGTTCAGAAATCAATTCCACAGAAATTGCAAAATTGTAGGTTATCACGAAAATGGGTTATACAAAGATGCAGGACATTCACAACGTATTGGCGCATTTGCGGCACGAACGCATTAACGCGGCCGATCTGGCACGCGCCGCGTTCCCCAAGTATACCAGGCGCGTAGCGTGGATCGGGCGTGTGCCTGGCGCGTTGTAATTTAATCATTTTGACAAGGGTTTGTGTACTGGTTTCTGCATCGTAGAGAAAATCGCGTTTGAGTTCGCCTCCTGCACTGGCGAAAAGAGCCATGTAAGTTCTAAGTCGGCACCATGCGATCGGGACGCCTGAACCGGCTTGCATTGTTGGATCAGTGGGCCAGACAGCAAACCGCGGCAGGGACATGAATGGGCGATTGGTGCGGCGTCAGTGCCTGACAGTTGTTACAATACGGCTATCCTATTATGGTCTGGTCATGATCTGTTACGGTTTGCAGGATGGGTAGTCTGTTGAATATGAATTAAAACAATTTTTCATGTAACAGTGGAGAGCCCATTCCTAAAATGCAATGGAGTTTGCAATATTAGCAGTTCATAATTACGTGAGACACATTTTTTTATTTCATTGGGTTTGACTTTATCCTGTCCTGTTGCCAGGGCCAGGGAGCGCAGTGAGAGCAGCAGCTCGGGATCAGGTTCGGAAGCAGCCAAGAAAAAGAAGCCAGTTGAGCCCAAGAAAAAGGAAAAAGAGCGAGGCCGTGATAAGGAGCGTAAGAAGCGGGCCAAGAGTGGCAGTCCATCATCAAGTGATAGCAGTAGAAGGTAACAGGTTCTTGTTATTTGTAACATGCTTAGAGGTATGCTGGGACTGTATCTGATTTGAGGACAAAATTGTGGTAAGGTCCTTTCATGCATTCTCTTTGTGTATGCTGAATTGATTTTTCATTAACAAGTAGCGGTGAGGGTGTACTTTCCTACCTAACATTAGAAAAAATCATTGTACACCATTTGTCGTTTTTAAGGCAGGACATATCATAAATAATCTCAAAACAGGTAGAATCATGCTCCTACCTTCAAATTTCAATAACTTCGATGGCGGGCCCCGAGCGCCGCGCGCACTGCACCGCCTGGACTCCCCTGCGCCGTTTGTGCGTTGCCGTTGCGTAAATACAATATTTCTGCTTACCAAGAACTCTACAAAATGTACGGGACCAAGGTAAACCATTCGTCGTGTTTAGGGCAGGACATATCGTAAATAATCACAAAACAGGTAGATTCATGATCTTACCTTCAATTTTTTATAATTACGATGGCGAGCTCCCGAGCGCCGCACACACACAGCACCCGCGACACCGGCGCCATTACTGCGCGGGTCACAAAATTACTGCGCATCAAGCAGCATCAAGAACCATAAAAATGTACCGCGCCAAGGTAACAAGAATCCACGAAATTTGAGTCTATTCTCAGTTAGGTTAGGTTAGGTTAGGTGAGGTTAGGTTAGGTTAGGTTAGGTTAGGTTAGGTTAGGTTAGGTTAGGTTAGGTTAGGTTAGGTTAGGTTAGGTTAGGTTAGGTTAGGTTAGGTTAGGTTAGGTTAGGTTAGGTTAGGTTAGGTTAGGTTAAGCTAGTTTAGGATATGTTCTGGACTATTCTGGCCTGTGTGTTTCATAAATGTACCTAAAGTCGATAAGAAACGGTTTTGGTTGCTTTATTATTGTTACCTTGGTCCCGTACATGTTTTATGGTTCTTGATAAGCAGGAATATTGTGCTTTCGCAACAACGCAGAAACGGCGCTTGGGAGTCGAGGCGGTGCGGTGCGGTGCGTGCGGCGCTCGGGAGCTCGTTATCGTATTTATTAAAATTCGAGGGTAGGAGCATGATTCTATCTGTCTTGAAATTATTTACGATATGTTCCGCCTTAACACGACGAATGGTTTACCTTGGTTCCGTACATTTTGTAGAATTCTTGGTAAGCAGAAATATTGTATTTACGTAACGGCAACGCAGAAATGGCGCTGGGGAGTCCAGGCGGTGCGGTGCGCGCGGCGCTCGGGAGCTCGCCATCGAAGTTATTGAAATTCGAAGGTAGGAGCATGATTCTACCTGTTTTGAGATCATTTACGATATGTGCCGCCTTAAACACGACGAATGGTGTGCAATGATTTTTTCTAATGTTAGGTAGGAAAGTACACCTACACCCAAGTAACTCTTATGATCAATGAAAAGTAGATCACAACAGCCAATCCAGGGATGGCTCTGTAGCCATTGATGCACCCTAAAACTCAACCCATCATCAACAGTTTACATCTGTCAAGCATGGTGGATCCAAACCAGCTGTGATTATTGAGAATTAAGTTTGCAGCTAGGAAATTCTGAGGTGACATAAGTGTGCATTACTCAGGAACACACTACCTGCAAGGGACCTCACCTAGGCTGTGTGCTTTGTCGGAAACATTCCTGTTATGACATGTTTTTTACTTCACTGGACTGAAGCAAGAACCCTGAACAGTAGTGCTGCATGTAACAGGTGTTACAAACATTTGAATGTGCTGTTTTTGTTAAGCTGCATGTCATCAACACTTACTAAAAATTATAGATAAGTGTGTGTGTGTGTGTTGAAACATGATACTGACCAGCATTGGTCCACTCCCCATGCACATCCTATTCCCCCTCTTCCATCATTAGTATGTTGATGAACGCCACTTCCTCCCTGTCCATTCCCTCTAATGGCCTCCTGTCCAATCAGCTGACCTCACCAGCCTCCCCGCACAATCAGCGCACAACACCACCATGTCTCGTCACCTGCAGCTCGTCCGGCAGCTCGTCCGGCTCATCGTCCAGCTCGAGCAGCGCCAGCTCGCGCAGCAGCAGCTCCTCCAGCAGCAGCTCTGAGCGAGGCCGCGGCCGCGGGCGGCGCCGGCCGGCGGGCGGCGCGCGGCCGGAGCGGCCGCCCGCCTCCAGCCACCGCAAGTCGCGCTCGCGCAGCGCCAGCCGGCCGCGCCGCAAGGCCCGCTCGCCCACCCCCAAGCCGCTCAAGATCCACGTGGGCCATCTGACGCGTAACGTGACCAAGGTGAGAGCCAGGGTTGGGGTGAGTTGCCTCCGGTCAGCACCACTGGGCTGTGGTGCCGACGTCCGCAGACTCGGTATCGGTCACGGTATCGGGATCAGTGCTGATATCGGTCACGGTATCGGGATCAGTACTGGTATCGGGCACGGTATCGGGATCAGTGCTGATATCGGTCACGGTATCGGGATCAGTACTGGTATCGGGCACGGTATCGGGATCAGTGCTGATATCGGTCACGGTATCGGGATCAGTACTGGTATCGGTCACGGTATCGGGATCAGTAGTCGTATCGGTCAGCACGCGGTCTGCGATGTAGGGTCTCGATTTCAAGTCCGATGTGCGGACGGTTTCGCCAGGCCCATTTTGTCGCGCTCACGTCGCTTCCGTTGAGATGTTTCCATCATCTGACGATATGCAAGCCAGTAAAAGAAGTCGTCTGATTCACCAACGCCGCCCACCACGCAGAATCTCATGCACTGCTTGAAGGCATAGCCCACGGATCAAGCCTCACGAGCGTTCACATCCCTGCCGGTCTTTCCACCTCAATCGCTTGAAGAATGTGTTCTTGTTATTGAAATGGTCTCAGGCACTCAAGAACACCAGCTGGGCACGTGGCCTCTGACCCTGACAGAGCGGGCGAGCTCGGGCGCGAGTCGTGCCCTGCGGGAGACTGGCCGGCGCTGGGGTCCGAGCGAGACGGGCGGCGGACCGAGCTCAACATGTGCCCGGCCGACAGCTGCTGAACCCCCGCTGTGACGGTCGCGAGCCGCACACGCCCCGGGCGAGTTACGGTCGGAAGTTTTGGCGTCCGTTACGGCGGCCGCAGTTTGTCCGTGTTAGCCTGGCCGGATCCTGCACGGGAAAACTGGATGAAAACGGGAATCGTTGGGCGCTAAACCCATGCGTACAAAAGATGAAACGAAAACGGGTTATCACTTCAAAACAGCGTCTTTCGTAGATTTACTCGTCATATGATTGTGGCAGGACGGGATTGGCTCGGCTAAGCCAAGCGATCGCTTGCTTCGGTTAAACCATACATGCTAATAAAAGATAAAACGAAAGTATGCAACCGTTTTAAAGCAGCATTTTTTCCTACATTGGCTCGTCAATAGGTTATGACGGGACGTTATTGGTTCGGCTCGGCTCGGCGTGGCGCTGTGCGGCAGGGGTCTCAAATCTAAATCTGGACCTTGATTCATTCGTGTGCCACAGTGTGAAATATCACCATCTGGCTGAACGTGCTCTCCCATAAATTCGAACTAAGTCGTAGTAAAGGGAACTCGTATTTCTGCTTCCATTTCGTTGAGAAAGCTCTGACCTGCTTTTCCGTCGGTTTGACGTATGCTTAGCCTTCAGTGCGGAGTTGCCGTTACATTCATTGTCGTAACGACTCGGGATTAACTATTTTAACTTTTTAGTGTGCTTATTGTTATGATAATGAATGTGAAGGGAAAGCGATCTTTATTTTGATTTCGATGGTAATATCTTGATTAAGTCTTGGTTCTTAGGATGATGAGAAAGTTCCACAGATGTTAGCCCAGAGAGCACGTTCAACCTTTGTCCTGCTGGAAGTGCCTTTAACGACTAATATATTGGTCAAGGGCCCCAGTAGCCCTGTGAGTTAGAGCGCCTGCCTTTAGATCCACCCACTCGTGGCGGGTGGGAGCGAGTCGTTTTAAGCGACCTCTGTTCGCTCCTGGCGGGACGGCCCGCCGCTGGTGACAGCAGCCGCGCGAAAGGTCAGGTGGCGTCACAGGATGGACGGGCCGTACCGGGCGTTTCTGGCACGCTGGACTTTCGCCGCAAAATCTTGCCGTTGACCTGAAATATTACGATCGCATGGCGGGGCCGGGGCTTGCGCAACACGCTCCGCAAAGCATGGACTCTAGTCCCAGAAATACATCCAATCAAAAGGTTCGCACTAAATCTTTAAAAAAGAGGTTTGATATTCTCCGGGGATGTCGTGGCGTGTGCTGAGCCATCACATAACTGCAGCCGCCTAACGGGGTCACCGAGTGCATCCACGTCACAAGGTCATCGAGCCCCTGGTGGCCGGGCCGACTGGATTAATTTGGCTGAATGCCGTCGCTCGGGACGCACGCGTCGGCTCGTGTTTCCCAGCTGTGCGTCCGGTGACACTGATCACACGATACCACGGTGGCTGCGACAGCGGCGCGTGTCCTCACCAGCACGCGACCCCTGAGGCCCACCGCGGCCTGCTCCGGGCGTCACGCGCCGTGCCGGGCGCCGGTGCCGACGCCGACGCCGACGACACGCGGCGGCGGTCACCCCCGGCGGCCACCCGCGGTTGGCCGGTCCGCCGCGGCGGGACCGGCAGCCGGGGCCGCCGGCGCCGCTGCGCTGGGCGGACGGCCGGGGCGTGCGGCCGAAGTGCACGTGCCAGAGCCCCGGGCGGCGGTGGCGGCGGCGGCGGCGGCGGCGGCGGCGGCGGCGGCGGCGGCGGCGGCCCGATCGGCACCGGTCGATCCTGCCGCCGCCGCCGCCGCCGCCGCCGCCCGGGCGCATCGATTGGTGGGGCGAGTTTCAGCGGCGCACCTGCCGCCGCCCGGGCCGGATCCAATTAATGCGCGGCCGAGCTGCACGCCGTCAGAAAATTGGCGCATCTCTCTCGGCTGGCCGCGTTAATTGGCGTGATGCCGGCTCGGCGGCACGGGGCGGCGGCACGTGACGCCGGGCGGGTGTCTGCCGCCGGTCTGGCTGGCTGCGGCAGTGACGCTCCGGAGCCACGGCGGCCGGCGCGCACGGCTTTCGCGCGAGCGGGGCGTGCGTTCGCGGCCGCTGCCGTCTTCTCGGGAGCGCGCGGCGGGGCTTTTCTGCGCGGGTGGCCGCGGCAGTGTAGACAACCCTGAAGGGAGACCCACGCGGATGACGAGGCCTCGGCTGGTCCTGACGAGATCTCGGCAGGGCCTGACGAGATCTCGGCAGGGCCGTGGATAGGAGGCAGCTGGTCTTATTATGAGGGAACTCCTGCCCGTTTCGGCCGGGGCGGGACTCAGATGCGGGTAGCGACTGGTGGGGCGACACGTTGCCCTCTTCACCTGGCGTGCGCTCGTTTCGGGGTGGGGAGGGCGGTACGCCCGTCCTCCTCTGGCCGCTGCGGTGAGATGGCGTGCCTGTGGGTCAGGCGGTGACGGGCAAGGTCGCTGGCGGTGCGGCACCGCTCGTTGTTGTTTATTGGAGTTTACGGGGGCACCGACTGCGGTGGTCATTTGGCGCCCATACAGCGGCACCGCTCGGTTCACTGCATGGCTGTGTGTGTGTGTGTGTGTGTGGAGTGAGGTGGAGGGGTCAGGCTCTCCGTGTCTTGGTGCGAGCAATGGCGTGGCGATGTGTTCACGCGTTCGTGGGCTGTCTGTGCGTGCATGCAAGTGTGTGGCGCCGATCGGCGGTGACCCGGGGTCAGCCGAAACAGTAGCGTAGACTGAGCGTCGGGGGAACGGCCACCGCCGCCGACGACGTCCGCTAGTGGGCCGGTTCGCTGATTCGAGACACGCCCCCGGTGTCGGAGCTGAACTGAGTGGGGGTATCCGGAGCATCATTAGCGGCGGGGCGGCGGGCCTCACGCCCCACCATCAATCTCACTGGTATGAGCGGCGCGGCACGGCGCGGGGTGGCCGGCCAGCGGGCTGGGCCCGCCGCGCCGCGGTCTGCTGACTGGGGCTGCCTCCATTGGCTTGTGATGGCGGGCGTTGGGGAGGGCGGGGAGTCCACGGGTCCGTGCACGACGCGGTGGTTTGTGTCCTCCCTCCGCCCTCTCTCCGCTCGCTCTCAGGCCGTGGCCCGTCACGGTCGGCGCAGGCCTTGTGTACCGTCCCTCCCTTCCCGAACTGTCGCCGCCACCCCTCCCCCCCCCCCCTTCCACCCTTCTCACCCTTCTCACCGTCCCCTCCCCCAGCCGCCGCCTGCCGTCACAGGCGGGCCGCCGACTACCCCCCTCGCTACAGCGAGGAAGTGTATTGAGCCGTTGCCCCACGCAAAATGACCTCGGTCGTCGGCGCGCCCCTGAGCCCCAATCACCGTCATCATCGCCACCACCGCCGGCCGCCGCAGGACCACATCCAGGAGATCTTCTCGGTGTACGGGCCGGTGAAGCTGGTGGACCTGCCGTCGAAGCGATTCCACGCCGACCTGAACCGCGGCTACTGCTACGTCGAGTACGAGACGGCCGAGGCGGCCGAGACGGCCATGAAGCACATGGACGGGGGTCAGGTGAGCCCGCGCGCGCGGCGCCTGCTGCCCGCTCGCGCCGGAGCCGGCCTCGGTCGCGGCGGGCCGCGGCCGGGCGCTGCGCAACGCCACGTTCGCGCGCGCCGTCGGTGAGCGTGGTGCAGGTCGCTGCTGGCAGTGATGTGGACTGTAGGCTGCTGTCTGCGCCGCCGCGGATCTCCAGCACGGCGTGGCCGTTGTCCGTTATCGCGATGCGTCCCAAAGCTCGTTGATCGGCAACGGCGGCAAGCAATGCGCGTGCGCGATTCAATGGGTCTTGTGGACGATTCAGAGACGTTCATTTGCTGGGAGCATCTGTCCATGTGTTTGCATCGGGGGAGGGGGAGGGGAGCGTCGTGCACGTTGATAGACGATGTGTTCTGGCACCGATGTGCCCTGTGTGTACGCATACGAGTATGTGTATGCGTGTGTATGTAGGCTGCATTATTTATTGCAACGTCGGGGGTTAGCTTGCAATGGGACGCAGCAACAGCCATCCCCCCCCCCCCCGCCCTACTGCATGCTCTCTCCACTCTCTCCGCGTGCAGTCCGGATGCACTACGGCCAGGGGATGATGGGATGGATGGGCCGCAGTACGTCACCACCGACGAGTTGTGTGGATGATATTCATTGTGCATTCACTGGGTAGGAAGGATTCGGGGCAATGCAACTCAGCATGTCACTTAACGTGTTTTACACGTAGATGACTGTGACTGGTCCCCAGGTTGACGGTCAGGAGGTGACATGTGCTGTGAATGGTCCCCATACCGACGACCAGGAGGTGACTTGTGCTGTGGATGGTCCTCATACCGACGGCCAGGAGGTGACTTGTGCTGCGTGGTCCCCAGATTGACGGCCAGGAGGTGACCTGTGCTGTGTGTAGTCCCCAGATTGACGGTCAGGAGACCTGTGCTGTGTATGGTTCCCGTACCGACGGCCAGGAGGTGGCCTGTGCTGTGCATGGTCCTCATACCGACGGCCAGGAGGTGACTTGTGTTGTGTCTGGTCCCCATACCGACGGTCAGGAGGCGATCCGTGCTGTGTGTGGTCCCTGGTTGACGGTCAGGAGGTGACCTATGCTGTGTGTGGTTCCCATACCGACGGCCAGGAGGTGACCTGTGCTGTGTGTGGTCCCTAGATTGACGGCCAGGTGGTGACCTGTGCTGTGTGTGGTCCCCAGATTGACGGCCAGGAGGTGACCTGTGCCGTGTGTGCTCCCCAGATTGACGGCCAGGAGGTGACCTGTGCGCCGGTGCTGTGACGGCCAGGAGGTGACCTGTGCTGTGTGTGGTCCCCAGATTGACGGCCAGGAGGTGACCTGTGCGCCGGTGCTGTGACGGCCAGGAGGTGACCTGTGCTGTGTGTGGTCCCCAGATTGACAGCCAGGGGGTGACCTGTGCTCTGTGCGCTCCCCAGATTGACGGCCAGGAGGTGACCTGTGCGCCGGTGCTGCTGCCGCGGCCGCGGCCCCGCCGCTCTCCGCCGCCGATGATGCGTCGCCCGATGCCGCCGCGCTATGCCAACCTGCCCAGGTGAGAGGCCGTCCGGAGGGTGCGGACGCTGGAGCCGTAGCCAGCCATCGGCGTCGGCGGCACCACAGCGGCTGGGTAGACGAGGACCCCCGCTCCGACCGCTCCTCAGGCCGGTATGATGCGGCTGGACCGGTGTTTGCCACGCGGGTCCCGTCTGACGTCGCCTTGTGCCGCGTGTTGTCTGCTGCGCCTGGACATTGCGTCGTTACTCCAGGTTTGTCACTTCTCGGGTTCCGAATGGCGCAGTACCACGAGACCAAGTCATTTCTGTTGTGGGCTCATATCATTTTTTTTCTTGTTGTCCTGGACTCATTACTGCGCTCCGTTTCCGTGAACAGACGACCCAGTATAACCTCGGTAAGAAATCGAGGCGTCGTCTGGCCGGCACTCTAACCACGCCGGATGTCGCAGGTACCGACGCCGCACACCGCCGCCGCGCATGCGCCGCACGCCGCCGCCGCTGCCGCCGCGTCGGCGTCGCTCCCGTACGCGCTCGCGCAGCCCCCGGCGCCGCCGGCAGCCGACGCGCAGCCGCAGCCGCAGCCGCTCCAAGTCCCGCTCCAGTTCCGCCTCCAGCCGCTAGGCGGCGGTGGTCAGTTTCGCCGGTCGTCAACAGATGGCAGTGGGAGCGTCGGCCGCCTGGCGAGTGGGGTGGAGTGAGCGTTGTGCTGAATTGTGGGTGTGCGTAACGCGAATGGGTCGGCTTGTGAAAACGTGTGCGTGACAGCTCGGTTAGAATGTATCATTTTTCGGTTGATGAATGTTGTGAGGCCGGATTTGCCGGAATTTCTTTAGTTTGTCGCACAATGGTCATGCTCGTCCCTGCGGACTCATAATGGAAGCCATACATACCAGCACCTGGCTTTACATCTTCTAATGGAATTGCTTCCCCACGCCGTGGTCATATTCCGGGCCAGTTCCGTATCTGTCCCGTGTCGATTACCTGGCTGCGTCTTTCGCGCGTGAATGCTGGAGGGGCGCGTATCCACCAGGGATTAATATCAGAAGCCCCAGCGTTATAAGACGCCGGTCGCGTGGCGCCCTTCTTTCCGTGTGGTGCGGTGCCGTGTCGTGTTGCGTAAGGTGCCGGCGGCTTACGCCCTCGCCGCTCCTGGCGTGTCGTCTCATGGCTGTCGCGTGGTCCATCAGTTCATTGTCCGCCTCTTTCTGAATACACCTGAACGCGAATTGCAAACGGCGGTGAGCGGTTTGGAAGAGAGGAAGAGAGGAGACAGAGTGTTTTGAACTTTTAGTGTTGTGCACGCCCTCCCTGACAGGCGGCTGCGAACAGAGAAGCCGGTCTGGTGTAAGCTAAAGTTAGTTTGCCCTGGTTGGCCCCATTTACGTTCTCTTTCCGCTTTGTTTTGTTCGCGAAAGCCGGTCTCTAGTGCCCCGCAGCCCACGTTATTGACTCAGAATAGGCAATAAAGGTGTTTTATTTGGAAGTGCCGGCTCTTGAGACTGGGGTGCGGGGCCTGGCGCAACGCCTGCGCAGTGGATCAAGTCTGCAAGACTGGGGAGTGGGCAACAGAGGAGCTAGGCTTCGTGGCGCATGCAACAACCAGCGATCAGTGCCATTTCATCTCTGTCCATCGCTATCACATGCCACCCCATGCAATAGCGGCACACATGTATGCCCAGCGACGTGGCTGGCGTCCTTGTGACGTCACCACTCATAGGACGCTTGGCGACGCCGCCGCTCGCGTTCCGTAAGGCGGCGGTGGCTTGACGTCCACGCCTCGGTAGGTGCATGTGAGGGCCGTCGTCGCCACCGGCGGACGGTCCGCTCTAGCAGCAGGCTGCCACGCGGCACGTGTCAGTGGTCCGAGACGTGGGCTCGGCTCGCGTCCGGCGGACGGCCCGCCCTCGGAGCAGGCTGCCACGCGGCACGTGTCTGGTCCGAGACGTGGGCTCGGCTCGCGTCCGGCGGACGGCCCGCCCTCGGAGCAGGCCGCCACGCGGCACGTGTCAGTGGTCCGAGGCGTGGGCCCGGCTCGCCGCCTGCGGACGGTCCGCCTTCGTAGCAGGCCGCCACGCGGCACGTGTCAGTAGTTCGAGGCGTGGGCTCGGCTCGCCGCCGGCGGACGGTATGAGCCGCCGCCGCTGAGCCTGCCGAGGATAGCCGGCTCATCGGCAGAATGCTCTGGCATGGACCAACGACATGTCACAGGTCTATGTGCTGCGTCGTTCCGTGCTGGAGCGACACATACAAGAGTCTGTTGTCGCTGTGACAGTGGCTGTCGGTTCGTGGGAAGGGACAATGTTGGTGGGCTGTGCGGCGCCGTGATCATCGCGTGCCGAAGATGGGAGTAGCTGCAGTGGGGCTGGGATCGACTGTCACGACAGCATTACCGTTTCATCATCATAGCCGCCACCGCAAAGCCGACGCGGTCCAGTGCCATCACATTCAAAATTCAATATTTTTTCCGTTAGAACTGTGCAAAGAAGTTTCACTTGCGGTGCGATCAGTCTTTCAAATACGCAGTTTCACGTCGGTGCCATTCAAGCACTATACTCATCTTCTAAGGCAGGGGCACATGATTGGGCATCGTGGCATCTTCAAGGACCAAAATCGGTACCACACAGATCCACGTGTTTTCATTCCCTTTTCAGCATGTTTGCGTGGCTCTTCCCTGAAAACGTGACCGACTCGGAATGAGCAATTCGCTTTCCACTATGTTTATGCCATGACGTGCAACGTGTGCTGCAAAAGAGTGGGTAGTGGGTTAATTCATAGTATGATGTTGGGGGCGACTGGAAAGAGCGCAAGACCTGACTGCGTTGAACTTAAGACTCCTTGGTCCAGGTGCTTCACACCGAATAGTATACCACACGTCACCCTGCCAAGCAAAGCGCCCTGCAGTGGTAGGCTGTGCCGCTGTTTTGTGTACGGCGGAACAGCCTACCAACGGTTCGCCGCCGCCCGCCTCGGTAGCCGAACCTGCGCCTGCCACTTGACGGCTATTGAGCAGCGGCGACGGTCGCTGCCGGTCTTCACATTCAACAGCGCCGTCAGTGTTTTTAAAACCATTTCAAACGCCAAGTGTTGCCGCTTTCTCGAGTCAACAACTCTCGATAGTCGA
Source organism: Pollicipes pollicipes (assembly GCF_011947565.3). Lineage (NCBI taxonomy): Eukaryota > Metazoa > Arthropoda > Thecostraca > Pollicipedomorpha > Pollicipedidae > Pollicipes > Pollicipes pollicipes. Next base: position 1,414,565 of record NW_023597055.1, read on the forward strand.
CTGCGGCCGACACTGATGGAGAGCTTGGTCGAGAATCGCTGGGGAGTCGCGGCGGCCCCCAGAAACTGCTCGCTGCACAAAGCCCACGGCTCGGGGCAAACAAACGTCACATGATCAGAGGCCGCGGAGCGAGGGGGCGGCCGCGTTTTTGTCGGATATCGTGACGACCGGCAGCGAGCGGAGCTGGGCGCCGACGGGCTCGAGACTGCTCCATCAACGCCGGCGGCGGCGGCGGACCGGGGCCGGGCAGCCGTCGTCGGCGCCGGCGGCCAGCCCGCTCAGAGGCGGCCTCTGCCCGGCTTGTGCCGCTGATCCGGACGCGTCGGCGCGGCTCGCCGCCTGGCAGACGATGTGTGCCGCCGAGGATCTCCAGATCAGTGACCGAGCGACACGGCACGCACGAGCGCCCATGCACACAGCCAGAGGATTATCACGAGCCATGGGAGATCGCGTGGAAACACGGGCATGCGGGCCAGCATGTGGCGAAGATGTGCGCATAGTCAGGCTCTTCCTCCAGCTCATCTTACACAAACATTACACTTTAAAAAAGCTTTCATTTTACACAAACCTGTGCGCAATTGCATCAGTATGCAAGTATGTCATAAATGGTAGCTCGATTGTGTGCATACATGTACAACTCTGAAAAAAATGGCCGGTGAGTTATAAGGTTATAGTTTCCAAGAACGTCCTTGCTAGTTGATCCCTTAAAATGTCCGTGACCGCGACCTCTCATCCGTAACTCTGATCTTTCCTAAAATGGCATATTTGAACTCTGTACATAACACAACCCCTCAATGACACTTTTAGCGAAATAAAAATGTATTGGGTGTTACTTCAGCCATTTCACCTGTACATTTGTCCTGGAATGACCCTTTCGATTCCCGGGCATCTCCGTTCCTCATAACACTACAAGTCCGCACAGCATTGCAATGCACGTAAACTGTGAAAACGCGGTGCTGCTGAATTTGGCCTGTAGTCATAGCAGCACAACGGACTCCAGTTTACTACAATGATGTCAAACTTCCGGCCGATGACTTCTTATTGCTCTCTGTCTGAAACCGCTGCGTAGAATCACCATCTACGAAGGAGATTTTCGCGACGGAAGCGGCGTGGTCGCTGCCGGGACTCGCCGAAGCCTTCGGTCTGTCGAGAATTCCCTGGCAGAACTGCTTTGTGATATGTGTTTAGAAAACTGATATCCATATGTGCTAGGTCAGCGAGCAGTGTTTTTACATTTGACCCGCTGTCAGGGGTGTTGTTTCCTTTTCGGTTGGGGGGATTCCAGCGCACGACTTTGAAAGGAAAGTGGGTCACATCCGGGGAATAACCCGTTTGCTGCCATATTTTGGGATAGGGTGGCGTCGTTTTTACTGTTCAGCCGCCCCCAACACATTTTACAAAACTACATCCCCGTTTCTGTCCAACGTAAAGAGAGAGAGAGAGGAGAGTAGAGAGAGAGGGAGAGAGGAGAGCGAGAGAGAGAGAGAGAGAGGAAGAGAGAGAGAGAGGAGAGAGAGAGCGAGAGAGAGAGAGAGAGGGTAGATATGATATATATATTTAGATATGTGATATGATGATATACTCATATATAGGTATATGTTATATAATATATAGATATATATATATATATTATGATATATATAATATATCAACACGTAGCGTGAGTGCCTGGCATGTCCTTTGTCTCTTACGACGAACACTAAGACTATGTTTTGTTGGAGTTGACCAACTACTAAGGTTGGCTTAAGCCTGCACCGCATTAGTTTGTCGAAAGAAGACAATAGCACATTTTGTAGTGTTCGGATCGTGACGGGTGCAAGACGGCAACAGGGCAAGATGGCAGTTGGTAAGCTAGCCCTCAGGTGAAGGACAGAGAGCTACCTACCATGTCATCAGTGTCCTCGCTGTCAGCCCATCTGTCTTGATGCCGTCTATTAAAAGGACATCAAAGTATCGCCTTCACTCTATGCTATTGGACAGCATTGATCGCTTGTAAATAGGTGATGAGACCACATATGGGGAACAGCGGGCCCATTACGCTTGCAACACAAGGTGAGTGGTGTTCGCATGTCGGGAGAACCCAGCCCCGCCGCACCATGCTAGAGCATCAGAGCGTGAACCTACCTCACCATGCCCGGACGGCCAGTCCGCCTGGCTAGCCGGCCGCTGACAGTCAGACCCACGCGGCGCCGACGGCGTCGGCGGCGGCGGGCGGCCGGGCGCCGCGCGGCCGGCCGGTGCGGCCTCAGTGAGTGCCCGGCGGCCGGCGGAGGAGGTCACGCAGCGCCCCCGGCGGTCGGCCGGCGCCAGAGGCGGTCCGAGCCTCGGACGCGGGCGCGCCCGGAGCCGAAGAGCGCCGCGGGGATAGGCGGGGAGGAGGAGTGAGGTTCGGTGCAGCTGCGAGCGGGCAGTTTCGGGCGAGGCTCTCTGCTTTGTGGTTTTTGTTCGTGGCAGTGGGACGGCCGGACTGGAGGAAGAGATCAGGCTGAGCGGCGTCGAAAGTGAAGCAGCCATGATGGAACTATTGTGGTCGTTCAAACGGCCCACATTCAACATCAACTTTTTCAATAATATGAAGACCCACAACGGCAATAAAGGTAGGATACAGCCAGGGTGGTTTCAAATATTTTATATGAATTTATTGAGGTATAAGTACAACGCTAGGCCAAGCTGAACAGCACCTGTGCGCTTTATTTCAGTAACTCAGGATGCACAACTTCAGAACATGACTAATTTCTACTCAACCTGTAGCTGCCATTTTCTTAACATAAGGGAGGACAACATGTGACGAAATGCACAATTATAAGCCAGCGGAGCAGCCACGACAGCCGATTTTCTTAAATTATTGCAGGGGTTTGGCCAGACGCGCAACACGGCAACATGCCTGAGCACAAGTCCATTCCAACGTGACTTCATTGATATGACCCCTCCTATCTTACCATCTGCGTAACATGGGCTTCATTTTGGCGCTAGAAATATCGCAGTGATACCGACATGGTCAGTTCCCCCGATCTCATCTCGGTGGTTAAGTACCTCTGATAGCTGCTTGTCGGAAATGAGGCCTCCGTTAAGATAAGAGGGCGCGTTGAGAAAATGGAAAATGGAATGGCTTTCCACGCCATTGAGAAGGTCTGGGAAGTAACGTTAGAAAGCCCGACGTACTGGTCGATGGTATCGACTTTGGGAGCGATGTATTGGAAATCATTTCTAAGGGGAGCTGTTCTTACATTCTTCAGGCTTAGGTCAACGCAGTATCCCGTGACTCGTAACGCGTAACTTGTGCGGTATCTTCTGATTCCATTTGTAAGCCATTACATTTCGTGCGAGAGCAATAACATCCACGATCTTTTACTGCGAAACAGACATGGGTAGCTTGCGTCAGGAGCATTTCAATGCATGCGATTTAAACGCCCTTTAGTCACGCGCACTTGGCGTATGTAAAGTCAAGGAGAGGATAGATATGCAGCTGTGTGTTATGTCACTGGGCGAGTGCTGGACTAAGGTACGTGGACAAGACCAGGCTTATATTTTTGGTGCATGCGTAAAAGGCGTGATTCTAGCTTCCGTTCTGGATGTGTAGCACCCTTTCATACCTTTAGCAATGAGGCTAGTGGCATGTGCTATGGTCTTCCCAAACTCACTCGTACATCTAAGATGCATTCCAAATTACCTGGATATAAGCAGCTGCAGTCCTATTGAAAGCTGAAAGCTGAACAGCGCAAACATATCGTATAAAACGGATGAATGCACAATGATTCTAATCTTTGAGTGAAGTATGCAATATTGAACAGCTGTAGAGATTTCTAGCTTCTACATCGGTGGGAAAAGGGGAGGAAAACACATGTGGTTGGAGCGAAGTGCGCCTTGCAACGATGATCAATACTAGCAGTACCTTTGCAATCTGCAAAGAAGGCACGGCAACAACAGAGTGTCTACATAAAAGCACTCCAGTAAATGGTGAATTGTCAGTTAAAACTTCAAAAGTTACATCATGAGTACAAACGCGGATTTCCCAGCAAAAACATGCACTACAAGCAGCGCACAGCATTCTGAATCAGAAACCAGGAGATGCATAGCTATAGGACTTATAAAACATCGCGTCCTAGAAACGTTCGAGATCATGCTAACCACAGGCTTACCCACTTTTAGACTTCTCGTGTGTAATCGTTCGTGTTGCATAATGGACACTTCACTTGGACACCAAATGAGATATCGATGCATTTTTTGCACGTCGCGAGTTTTTACCACGCACAAGTTAAATAATTTATTTCGTCCCATGAGTGCTTTTGACACGAGAACTTGAAATAGCCACACTTGGATCGGTATTGTGTATGCTGGTCCCACCGTCCGGCTATATAAAATAACGCTTCATATAGTCATCCTGCCTGTAGGTGAGATAGAATACAGCCGTATAAGATGCTGGCTTTTGGCGGTTCACTGCTATCCTGAATTTAAGTGCCAATATCACATGTAATTTCGGCTTGACGCTAAAAAAGATAGGTTTGAATACTGGATGCATGGTAACAATTCACATACATTACGACAATATATCGGATTTAATTTACATACCATATTGAGATTTGGCACTGTGCCAGTGACGTTTATATACAGATGATATTTTACGTGTCTTAAAGGCATTCAGGTGATGAATTACAGCACAGCACTTAAATCAGGATTATCGCTTCATGCACACATTCGCTGTGCAGTTCTTCAGTTGACTGTATAAGATATTTCCGTTAAGCTAAACGCAGACGTGATGTTCTAAGCGTTCATTTCACACACATAAGCTCACACGGGGGTCCTTTCACCACGTCTTCCCCCGATCCACTTCGTATCCGTGCTCTGGTTACGGGTCACGCCGCCAACCCCCTCATTTTCCCTTTTACCGTACATATCGTATCCGTGCTCCGGTTGCGGGTCACGCCGCCATCCCCCTCATTTTCCCTTTTACCGTGCACATTGGTGCCCTCCTAGACTTAAACTTGAACGTGCTGAACAGGCGTCAACCATTACCGTGAATGCTGCCCGAGAGCTGTGGTCGTTTGCAGGGAGCAGGTCAGCCCGTCGGCCATCCTCCCCGACGCTTTCCACCACCTTCGAGAAGGCCTCCTTGGGCCTGGTGCAACCAAACGAGGCGTTCCTGGCGCGCCTATCCTTGACCAGTTGCCTTACACCCTGGCACGTGTCGTCGGGAGAGGACGCCGGCCCTTTGCGAGGGCAGACCGGTTTCCGACGGCCCCACAGGTCCGTGAAGGACATACGGACGTCGTACAGGACAATGCGGGATCCCTCCATATCCCGGACTTCCTCTACCTCCATGTGGGCCTTGGCCAGCCCTCGGGAGCCCTCCGTGTTGACGAGGAGGCCGAGTCCGAGCGCAATTTGTGCACTTTGGGAGCCGAGCGAGCCAGGTAATCGGACACGTGTCCCATCGCCTGCTCGCTCCCAGAGCAGCCCCGGTACTTTGAGGAGTTCCGTGTCAGGACCAGCCTCGCGAATCTTGCGGAGTTGCATGTCGGCGTTCTAAAAAACTGTGTCCGATGCTTTTTTGTTTTTTATTAGTCCTTTCAGCGGAGTTAAAACTCACACATACCGTCTATATCAGCTGCCTGTTAAGCCTTTGCAGTGGGACATGATCGTCCTTCAGGCTTTGATCGAGGTGATGTTAATCAGGTTTCTAACAGTTTATATAGTGGACGGCACGGCCAAATGATTATCTCCGACATCAAGAGCCTTGCCTTTCCTCTAAGATTGCAACCATTATTCGTCTCCAATTCGCGCACCACTCTGGTACAAGGCAGACTTTGTATAAACTTAATTGCCTGTCAGACCAGACAAGAATCCGGTAACTACCGCTGGTAAACCGTGAAGTGGGATCTCACCAACTTCAAAATACTCGTTAAATTCTTGCTCGAGTCGTCAGCTGCTGAGCCTTCAAAAACGCTTCGAAACTCGCCGTTGAGATCAAGGCCTATGCAGTAGCGAAGCAAGTAAACAATGCCGGCTTCAACAGTGCCGGAGCTCGCCTGCTTCAAGGTACTCGTTAAACTCTCGCTCGTGCAATCATCTGAAGCCCCGTTCAAAACGGTTCGAAACTTGCCGCTGCGATGAATTGCTCTCCGGTGGAGAGAGCACTGAACGATTTTGCACGTATTTAAAGGGAGTGTTCCACATTTATATAGGGGTTTGAACTAAAGTAGTCATCTTGAAGATATTTCGGTGCTGTTTATAACCCTACCCTTCTTGAGACTAACGCCCTCCACATTCTGATCTACACGCCCACGAAAGCGGGGAAAGGTATGTCGGGGAGAGCATTTCAAAGTCACCCTGGCATTCATGGCGTCTAATAACGTCATTGAAATTCAATCATTGCATAAGCCATGCGGCATTCAAGGCCAAGAAAAATATCATTGTCGAGGCGTTCATATCTGGTGTTCGCGAGCACGATTTACAGATATGACGGCCGTCAATTGGCTCTCAATCAAGGTTGTGAAAGGTACGGTGACGTAAACCATGACGCATTGGGGAACACTTTCACCAAGCAGAGAGTTGTGCTGTCTAGACCAGTCCTGTCGACTTAAGAAGGATACCAATAGTTGTAAGTGAGCTTGCTTCATCATATCTAATGCTTGCTTCAATATCCTCAAATGCGAAACATGTCTTCTAAGCTAAATGGCCGCTTAAGAGGACATAAGTGTTTCAGTCTACGGACTGACTAATCATGTCCAGAGCGCAAAGAATGTGATATATGCCAACTAACTTTGACTCATTGCTATCCATACATTGGTCAGGTGAGCGCGAACGTAATCATCCTCGACGCGTTCAGCGACACATATTAAACCATGACCTTCTCGTGATAACTTTGCGTGATGTCGCAAAAATAGAAGTTCGAGTTTGAAATACTAGAAGGAATCGAGGCCTACTGTGCCAAAGAATTCTTAAAATAACAGGTCGTGCGAGGTCCAGGTGGAGTGGAAAATCAGCGCTTTAACCTAAGTACCGGTCCAGCCTGCTCAAAATGATTTCGTCGCATCGAGCATTCTGGCAGCTTCAGAGCACTTCCGACTATTTCTTGAGAACTGATAAATGCGTCTTATACGAACTGGTCCGTCCCGGATCCACTCGAGACTTCTCTTGGAACGTTTCTCCCAACTCCTTTGAGGGTCGCAGACAGAGGCTGAGAAGCAGAGAGCGCTGGCGGACAAACTGCACAGTTCCGGGAATCCGGGAAAACAGGACGGAACAAAGTTGGCAAAACTTGGCATTAGCCGTATAGCGTGCAATTAAAACTGAATCAAGCACATTTCCAGCCTCGCAGTGCTCCGAAAAGCACGCGTTCCTGGGTCGGTAGATGGGAGCCGGGTGGACCGTTATCTCTTAAACGTCATTGGTGGTAGCCGCGATGCAACTGCACCAATTCGGCTTATGTCCACCATTACTGGCCGAAGAGATGGCAGACATTTGAGCCCCCTCGCACCGGCCATAAAAGTCTCTACAATAACGTGGCGTCCACAGAGGTCTGAGTGAGGCCTCCAACCCCATTTCCGAACCATTGTTGAACGCTGCAAACTCGTTTGATCTAATTGTAACGTGTCGGCCGCGGTCGGCCGTTGTCGGCCGGCCGCTTATCCACCGCCCCGGGGGTCCACTTCCGCGAGCGAGCGGGACGCGGGGGGCACCGCTGCCGACTCCGGGCCCCTCTGCCGACCGACGTCAGCCCGCCAGCCGCAGACGATCCCCGGAGCGGGGCGGGCGCGCGCTGCCCGGCCGGCGGGCGCGCGCTGCCCGGCCGGCGGGCGCGCGCGGCCCGCCGGGAGACGCCGATCCTCTCGGCCACCTGCCCGCGCCACGCCGCCGGGCGGCGGCGAGGGGGCGGGCGCGGCTGCCAACGACGGCGGAGGGCGAGACGCCTGCGGCGGGGCCGGCGGGCGGAGCAGCCGGCGTGGGCAGGCGGGGCCTCGTGGGAACGGGAGCGAGCGGTCAGACGGTGCCAGCGCGCGTGGCCTCCGGCACGAGATGTGGGAGTCAGCGGTAATGCCGGTAATTGGTTGCGCCGAAAATAACCCGATTTATTCCGGTAATTGGATTCGTGTGCGTGCTAATCCGATTACTGCGTGTTCAGGCATGTCTGCGGCTCGGTGATGCGGTGCTGTGGTTGCGGGCGCACGCCATTTCGTTCGTTTCCGATCGCACTTGACGTTGATGCTCCCAATCGCACTCAATGCGCTATAGGCCATCGGAAGGGTTATCTGGTGGCTCGAAACGAGCACCTGAATAGAAATGGTATACGCGCCGCATGCAAATGACCACAAACGAATGCAAAGTGGATAAGTTCCGGCTCGCGTCACGTGCTCGTCGACCGGAGGATGATCAGAGATAATAGTGATCAGAGAGTAATCAGAGAGATCAGAGACCTTAGCTTCAACAGGCTTAGCTGGGGACGAGTGGGAGTTTGTAACCAACTGCATACGATCATTACCTAAAGTCTTGCGTGGAACTACTTTGCCGCTGACCTCTGTTCGGTTCTGTTGCTTGATTTTGATGCCCATTGGACAAACAGCGCCCAAGCGGCAGCGCGAAGCTGGCATTCGCTATCAGCCGCACGTCGTTCGGCATAAATACCCACCGGTTGCAATGGATTATGCTAATGGCGGCCTTCCTCCAGCCCTAGATTGCTACAGCTCAATGCCAAAGCCACGACTACGTGCATGGCTGATAAAATGCCGTAATTTATCGATGACCTGACCCGTCCTTAGAGTGACGCCACCATTCAAGTTACAATAAATGGGCAGCGTGGGCAGGATCAGTGACCCGTGCTGTGCACAATGAACAAAACTAGCCGTGTGCATGAATGCATATGGCGCCATTACAAGGGTGTAATTTCGTATTGAGTTTGAGGGGCTCCAGCTCCGCGCTGACCCACCTGCTCCACGGAGAAATTAGATTTGATCCCGTTAAATCCGCAGGGAAAGTTGGACGTTGTTGA
>NW_023597055.1:1428550-1433701 GCF_011947565.3 Pollicipes pollicipes
GTGGTTTTCTTCATGCGTGCTTTCGTTCCCAGTGAGAGGTCTAGTAAAAACTTCCCCGTTACATCCAATTCATTTCAAGTAATGCAATGTGATATTTGAGATGTTAAGAGAGCTGTTTTCTGTTTTTAAAGTTCCTCACCCTGTTAACATTGCTTTCATCAGGTTGATCTGTTTGAGTTGTGTGGAAAGAGTCAGTTTGACCGTACTGAGATCTCAAGATTTGCTGTAGCGATTCCTTTATTTTTGCACTCAAATCAGGGCATCCCACTCAGTTGGGGGTCCCCCCCCCCCCACGGAGAAGCACGTTGTTTGGGGTCTTTGGAGTAGGCTTAGCCGCTTTACCTGCCTAGCCCCAATTTATTTTGCTCAACTATGTCCCTGGCTTAAACTGACCTCCAAAGCGTGAACTATCGTATAACATACACATATGACTTCCGGAATGGTGACGTAGAAACATTTTGTGATGTCATATGTGTAGTGAATCTCGAGACTACTTCGATGACACAGAGGATGTAGGCGGGCATGTAGCCAACATTTTCCTCACTGTGGTTGGGGGTGGGAGGCGGGAAGGTGGCAAATGTCAAACTCTCTCCAAAATCCAGCGAGTTTGGATTATAGTTCTGCGAAACGCACATCAGCTGGTGTACAGCTCCTGACTCAAGAGGGGGGGGGGGGGGGGGTGGGCAGGGGGCCTTGCTACGTGGCCCTCCTCTTGGTTATGTCCTTGGATGTAGGGTCCATTCTCATATTGTGCAATGCACATTATCCTAAAAATTCTCTTCCTTTCCGGTCGCAGAGCTATTTCCGTCTACACTGACTGGAATCGCTTCAGATATGAGTTGGCGGCATTTGCTAAGCTCTTATGAAGAGGCTGAGGCTGACAGCCTTGAGAGGCTATCAAGAGTACTGCTTAGCATTTTGTTTTTCGCTCAACTCAGGCCCGTTGCTCACGGTCATGCAGCTGCGGGATGCTCATTGGGGTGGAGTGAAAGCTCAGACCACAAAGGGCAGAATTGGAGCCTTCTCTGTGTCCTAAGGCGCGCTGGTGAAGGGGTCACATCATTTGCTGACCCCGCGCGGCTGCTCACCTATTGAGCTCGCAAGTCTCAGGTATGATGAAATAAGCCCTCTTATAGTTGTTGGTGTACTATTTAAGTGAAAAACTGCTCTCGGTAGCAACATTCTCTGTCAAGTAAATGTGTTCCTCAATGCGTCATGGTTTGATTTCGTCATCGCACCTCCAAATTGATTGAGAGCCAATTGACAGTCGTGATATCTGAAAATGACGCTTACGAACGCCAGATATGAACGCCTCGAAAATTATATTTTTTGGGCAATAATCGCCGCATGGGTTATGGAAAGGTAGGATTTGACTGACGTTATTGTGATGTCATGAATGCCAAGTTCACTCTGAAATATTTTTCCCGATATACCTTTCCCCACTTTTCGCGGGCGTGTAGCTCAGAAACTAGAGGGGCTTAGGTCTTAAGAAGGGCAGAATTGGGAACAGCACCAAAGGTGTTCAAGATGGCTATTTCAGTTCAAAACGCACATAAATGTGGAACACTCCCTTAAACAGATCTTGTGGTGCTGGTACGTGGACCTCGAAACCAACATACCCCAGACGCATACAAATGACGTAAAGCGATAACACAAACTGTTTTCCTTCCGGCAGCATTCCTTGACATTCCTTGACTTGACATTTCTCTTCACCTTTACATAACGGCTCGTTCCAGCACGGCTCCTCGGTGATGATGGGCTCTTCAGAGACTCGGCCTTTCTGCGAAGCCGTGGAGCAAATTAAGCCGGGCGAACCTGCCGTACCCAGGCCGCCTTGGCGGGCGCAGGGAAAGCATCCGCCGCGCCGGGTGGGGAGTGGAGGGTTATGCTCGCGAATGCGTAGACGCAGCCTCCGGAGTGTTGTTTATTATGTGGGGAGTGGGGGTGGAGGTGGGGGTGGGAGGGGAGGGGGTGAGACACCGGTGATCAGGTTCGCGCGCGAAACAACGCAGGTCGTAAACTTCCATGGCCATCGCAAGCGGCGACGGATGTTCTGAGAGTCGGAATGCGGGTAAAAGTGATTTCTACATCGTTTTCTCCGATGCGACGCCAGAGGGTAAACGTTCATTTTTATGAAGATGACGTTGCTCCTCACCCTGCGCATTTTGCCTCCGTCACCTCCAGTGATCTCTTATGCCCCGATGATAATAACAACACGGTTTCGACGTGATAAAAAGGGTGCGACTCGGGCCTGGGGTCACATCACCGCTTCTGATACTGGGGCCAGGAGGTCGGCCGTGTGGATGCGGTTATGCCGCTCCCTCCCGTGTCGGATTGTGGGGGAGTGGGGCAGGGCACATGGCAGTATCAGCCTCCATCCTGGCCAGTGGGGCGTGGGTGTCAGGGAGAGGGAGATAGAGAGAGAGAGAGAGAGAGAGAGAGAGAGAGAGAGAGAGAGAGAGAGAGAGGGAGAGAGAGAGAGAGAGGAGGGAGAGAGCGAGAGAGAGGGGAGAGAGCGAGAGAGAGAGAGAGAGAGAGAGAGAGAGAGAGAGAGAGAGAGAGAGAGAGAGAGAGAGAGAAGAGAGAGAGAGAGAGAGAGGAGAGGAGAGAGAGAGAGAGAGAGAGAGAAAGAGAGCAAGAGACCGGTATGTACCGTGTTCGGACGAACGCATGGTCGGGTCGAGGACAGGCCGGCAGCGGCCCAGCCCCGACCGGAGGCGATGTCTGCCTGGTCTGTTGAGTCGGCGGCCCGCCGGCCCGGGTCCGACTCGATAACGCACGATCCGACCGCCAGCGGTCGAGCTGGGTGGGTCCGCTGGGGCGCTGAACGGCCGCGGCACACCGGCGCCGTGCTTCCCCGCCCATACCGGAGATGTGCACGGCGCTGACTGCCAGCGCTGACGTAAGCGGGTCGGTCTGGCTCTGTAGCAGAGGTCTGGCCAGGACTCTGCAATGAAGGCCCGGCTCTGTTCTTCACCGCTGCTCCGGTTTGGTTCTACACCAGAAGTCTGGCCAGGACTCTGCAATAAAGGTCCAGCTCTGTTTTGCAACGCTGCTCCGGTTTGGTTCTACACCAGAAGTCTGGCCAGGACTCTGCAATGAAGGTCCGGCTCTGTTTTGCACCGCTGCTCCGGTTTGGTTCTACACTAGAAGTCTGGCTGCGACTCTGCAGTGAAGATCCGGCTCTGTTTTTCACCGCTGCGTCGTTCTGGCTCTGCACCAGATTTTTGGCTCTGGTTCTGCGGCTGAGGCCCGGCTCAAGTTTTTATCATGCGATGGTCTGCTTCTGCTCCAGTTGTTAAGCTCTGGTAATCTTCCACTAGAGCAGTGGAAGTCTACAGCTTTAGCCAAGGCTCCGGGCCGCTAGGTTCGATCTGGGTGCCGAATGGAGTTAAGCCTGACTCTGGACTTAAAGTGCAGCTCTGACTTTATACATCTGGGCAGGGGTCGGCAATCCAGAAATGGTACTTCAGAGAGAAGAAGAAGAGGAGAGAGAGAGAGAGAGAGAGGAGAGAAGAGAGAGAGAGAGAGAGAGAGAGAGTAGAGAGAGAGAAGATGATAGAGAGGTAGAGAGAGAGAGAGAGAGAGAGAGAGAGAGAGAGAGAGAGAGAGAGAGAGAGAGAGAGAGAGAGAGAGAGAGAGAGATATATATATATATATATATATATATATATATATATATTATCTCTGCTTGACTGTTGTTCAATGTTCATGTCCTGTTCTCGGGTCATTTTTGGTATAGTTCCTGAAGTGCGCATAATCAGCGCCTTAACAAATTAGTTTTTGCAACTTATCACGCGTGGTTCCTGAAATGATCTAGCGTGCCGCAGGACAAAAATAAGATGAACGCTGTTCAGTCTTCAGTTGCTTTCCACTTCAGGTAACTACTTTGCTCCTGGTTTCCTGGCGGTGCTGTGTCGGCTTTGCTCTCGTCCTATCCCGCCGCGTCAAGACTTAACATGAAATGAAGAGCTTCGCTGTGCCAGGCGCCGAGCCGTCACAACATCACAGCTCTCTGACGTCACGACAACAGCAGAACACGGCGTGCTCCGTCGATGATATTAGTTGTTTGCAATATTAATCCGAGCTGGAGGGCCCGCTGGAGGGTGCCGGTAGTGTAGTGGTTAACGCGTCTGCGTTGGCTACTGCGCGTCTGGGAAACCAGAGGTACGGGGTTCGATTCCCCTCGGTGCCCGCCCTTCCTGCCAGGGTGAGAGGCAGGCGACGCCATATAGCCTCAGCAGTTGAGTGCGTCGTAAAGCCCCAATGACACACAGAGCCCGCTGGATTATTATGCAAGACTACTGCTCAGAATATCGGCTTATTATTCCGGTCGTGGTTTCCATCGTCTGTTAAAGACGATTAATTTGCGTTGATTAGGCACGTACTTCAGCCATCCAACTGGGTCGCGGATACTTATTACGCAAAATGAGTTGGATCCCGGGGGCTTTGTTGTTTTACTTCACACGCACTAGAAGGACGCCAATCATTACGTCCAGATTGCCGTTTTGCTAGCCTAAGAGACGTAGTGCGTTACGTATAACGGCTATATTTTCGTTATCAATAACGGTGAGACACGCTTCAGCTTTCCTGGCCTTCCCGCGTTATTGGACTGACGTTCGCACCAGTGCGTCGTGGAGCTTTGCATGGGTTCAGACCTTTTATTCGCATATTCTGCTGCTCAGAGGATTTCGATATGAACGCCCTTGGGCTCGGCCGCGCACCACCGCCGTCGAGATATTTCAATCTTGTGCTCGTTTGCTGGGTGGAGGTGGCAAGAGCAGACTTTGCTCTGCATTTTGACCGAGTGCACGCCCAGTGAATTAGTTAGCGGAAGTTTTGATGGAAAGAAGGGATCTCTGATTTGCATATCAGTCGGACACGTGGCCGCTGACGCAACGCCAGTGTCTGCCTGAAGAAATGTTCAGGACAAAAATTACGCGCTGGTTACCCGCACCATGAAGGTGACCTGGCTCAGATGATGACCTGGCTCACGAGACCATGGCAAGATGAACGAAAAGGACGGACTGTCAGTTATGACGCTAAGGTCAATCAAGGTCAAGGTCACGTCACGTCAAGTCTTGGTGACGACCCCAGGTAACCGAAGTAGCTTTGGCAGTGCGTCAATACCATCACCGTACACAAGGACTG
>NW_023597055.1:1434701-1439783 GCF_011947565.3 Pollicipes pollicipes
ACTTTTCGAAACTCTTGCTGCAGTTCACTGTTCTTCAAAGAATGATTTTCCAGGCATGAATGTTGAAGCTGTTTTAACATTCCTGTTTTGTCATTCCTGCTGCCCTCTGCATCATGAATACAGCTTCACTGAAAATTGTTTGGTGTCTGTTGTGACAAATGTTTTGACAACGCGCAAGGTGAATAAGCTGGTGAGCCTGCCCCCAACATTGATTGTGAAAATAAAAGCATGCACTGTTTATGTCAAACAGTGCACATTTTTATATTCAATGCTAGCGAGGCCGCTACTTTTGGCCGTCGCATTTGAATTCTGCACTCATGTGGCATTCTTCCATTGCTTCATATGTTTGTAAAGACAAGTCTTCATCCCTTCAATTACAATTTACAAAATGCAATGTAAATTACACAAGTCAGCCGTATGGGAGTTTGTCGTTTAAAAGTTCACAAGATGACATACAACCTTTGACAACAACTGGCTTCATTTGCTGCCAGAAATATCCATTATTGCGTAATATGGAAGGCTCATAAGCTGTCTAGAGTTAAGTGCAAAGTGGGACGGTTATATGAGTAGGTTTTTATAAGGCTGTGTACAGTTAAGTTGAAACCGAGGCACATTTTAACGTTAATGAGCAGCTTATTATTACCGTTGTTGGAAGCCTGCAATGGATTCCCATTACTACCAATATCGAAAGCTTGCTGAACATTTTGTGGACGTGCCTTTTTGAGAAAAAAAAACAAAGAGACTAGACACACTTCCTTTGAAAACCGCCGCTGCTCCCAAAACAATAATGCCAGGAACACTTTTTCGTCTTAAAACACATGCCGGAGACTTGTCCTCAGAAAACCCAAGAGGTGGGGGCAGCATAGCCCCCCCCCTCTATCAGCATAGCCCCCCCTTTCCTCAGAAAACCCAAGAGGTGGGGGCAGCATAGGCCTCCCTCCCCCCTCTCTCTATCGGGGCGTGGGTTAACGTACAGTTTTGCGGCTTTAGCTACCAACTGCCCATACTACAATGGAGATGTCGATGACCGGCATCGTCACATTTTGTGCAGTGGACTCCAAAGTGACAGAAATACACGCGCGGAAGTGGACAGTGGGCTCACTCCATGGGTCCAGATGCCAAAAATGTTATCGATGCATCAAAAGCACAGCATTGTTTTTGGCCACGGTTAGCCTATGAGACAACTGAATACGGTGTAAATGATTACGATTTAATTATTTCATGATTGCGAAATGGTTTGCTATGTTACCATTGCCCAATTTTTGCAAAAAAAACATGTTTTCTTGATGACGTCGCTTAATCAGTGCTGCTAGGACAATGGCGGCCGAAATTTGTAATCAGAGCTCGCGACTCTTATCAATGGCTGCCGATGCTGGAGCTTTGGCAGTGTTGGACGGCACCGCCTCCAAACGACCGACTCCACCGGTCTGCTCGATCGCCGAGGGCCGGCTTCCTGAAAACGCCTGAATATGTATCGACGTGTGTTTGACCGCTTTGGGCGCAGAGTCGCTAGCCGGCAGTTTAGGTTCCCGATAAAAACTTAAGCGGATTCAGCGCCTTCGAATGCTTTCCGGCTGCATTGGCACCGGTCACAGCGTTTTAGTGGCAGCGTTCACGACCAGAGTTTCATGGCTTCACGGTTCCTTTACCCAACCCGCTGGCCATGGGCCGCGTCCATACCCGACCGCCGCCCATTCCCGTTCGTCTGTACCCACTCGTTGCTTACCGGTGTGCACTTCTCTAAGGCTTGTTAACCAGCTCATAAAATTTTCGGGAATGTTTAAACCCAGGTTTATTTGTGGCGTTGATAACTCGAGAGCAGCGTGCGTGAAGTTAATGATGACAAAAACAAGCATAAGCAGCAACCCTGCGTAGAAGTCCCGAAAACCAAAGCTCGCCCAGACCCGGTGGAGACAGCTCGCCCAGACCCGGTGCGGGCAGCTCGCCCAGGCCCGGTGTGGGCAGCTCTCCCAGGCCCGGTGTGGGCAGCTCGCCCAGGCCCGGTGCGGGCAGCTCACCCAGGCCCCGGTGCGGGCAGCTCACCCAGGCCCGGTGCGGGCAGCTCACCCAGGCCCCGGTGCGGGCAGCTCACCCAGGCCCGGTGTGGGCAGCTCACCCTTGCTCAGTGTGCTACTTGAGGCCTATTTTCCTGCTGGTGTCCGGTCCTGACGGTGGTCGATCGTAAGTGCTATCGTCGCACCCGCGAAACGCTCCTTTAGTGTTTGTAATTGCAGGAAAAATAAAAGACTTTCTGGGCTGGACAAAGCCATGGGCACACCTCTACAGTGGGCAAAGAATGAGGAAAGTGCAGGATTAGGTAAACATTGTTTGGAAAATTGCGGGTACGGACACGGTTATGGATACAGGTAAAAGACGTTTCCAGCTGCGAGCTGCCCACACCGGGCCTGGGCTAGCTGCCCACACTAGGCCTGGGTTAGCTGGCCACACCGGGCCTGGGCGAGCTGGCCACACCGGGCCTGGGAGAGCTGCCCACACCGGGGCTGGAAGAGCTGCCCACACCGGGCCTGGGCGAGCTGCCCACACCGGGCCTGAGCGAGCTGCCCACACCGGGCCTGGACGAGCTGCCCGCACCGGGCCTGGGCGAGCTGCCCACACCGGGCCTGGACGAGCTGCCCGTGCCGGGCCTGCGCAGGCCGGTCCGGGCGATATGGCTTAAAGCGCGGGCAGATCCAGCTCTGTCGGAGTGGAAAATACCTGAGTTTTTGCTGGCTGTACTGGCCGGTGAGGCGGATCGAACGCGAGCGATCTGCCGTCGTGTTCGCCGCCTCCAAATGTGTGGGCAAATTGCCGCAGTTCTTTCCCACTCAGTCTGCCCACTAGGCTCATTCGCCGCGGGCTTTTCGGATCGAAGTTCTGTGATCTTTCCAGACCTAATAATTTCCACTGCACGAAGCCTGGAGGCGGTCGGCCAGATGGCACGGGAGCCACGCAGCCGCGTCAATACCGCTTTCCCCGCAGCCGATCATTTCGTGGCCGTAACAGGCCGTCAGTCGGCGCCCGGGGGCCTTTCATCGTCCGGCAACGGCAGCGTCTGGCGGCGCGCTCCGACCGACCTTCAGGCTCGGCGACCTCCGCCACCCGCCCCCGCCAGCGAACAAAAAAGACAATGCGTACGCGCGAGAACAAAGCGAGACAGAGCGGTCTCAGGCCGGCAGCGCCGGCGGCCATTTTGGCGTCGGGAGCCGGCGGCAAATGCCGCGGTAATGTCTGCGGGCTGTGCGCGGTGAGCCGTGCCCCTCTTGCCGCCCGACCTACGTCGATGATTAGAAACGAGTGAAAGGCGCGGCGCGGGAGTCTCACGGCGCTTGAGTGCTTCGGACGTTGAGGGGCTGCGTTATGTCTGAAAGCAGCGCTCTTGTTTTCCGGCGCCGCGCTAAGAATGGGAAGTGGTAAGTGGAACTCGGAATTGAGACAGAATTTAATCCAACGCCTCATCAACGGACTGAGAAGTTCATTGGTTGATGTCAGGCAGAGGGAAAGGAAGAAAGCAATCGGATAAATCGGTGAAAGAGAGAGCGGGAAAGAAATTATGTGTGAAAGGAAATTAGCTTCACGGTTGATGCAACTCGTGTGCCATGCTACGGTAACCTCTTCGGAGTCAAAATTGAAGTTGGCGTGTTTAAAACATTTCGATCCGGGAACGAAGCAACTTTAAGAATATTCAATATTCGTGGATGGTGAAATACGATGACATAATTAAGTTTGAAGATATCTGAAGATTAGAAAGTGGCGAAATGCGACAACATAGTTATGTTCACGATTTCATGTGACATTATTTCCACCTCCCTCTCACATCCTGTTTTTTACTGTGAAACCTCGTGCTTAAAATGTTCCAATTGTATTATTCTGAGCTGCACACTCCCCAGGTTCACATCTGCACACCCAATCTTCGAATTCATCGCTTTATTTTTGGAGCACATTGGGGCATTATCACATTTCTGGCACATTCTCCAAACGACATCATCCCTTTGCAGCCTCCGTCAACAAAGGGAGTGAGCGAAATTTAACCTTTCCTATTGGCATACTCTAGATGCTACAGTGTCGTCCAAATTGGCGCATGATAAACAACAGCTGTAGACAACTGCTTGGCCGAGGGTGACAGACTGCTGAAAAATAGCGCACTATGAAAGCAAGCTTTTCGCACAAATCCCGTAAATCCTACGTGCAACGACTTGTACCACCGTAGGTTCGGATGTGAGAGGTTTGGCAGCCTGCTCTTATATTTACAGTTATGTTAGTTATAGTTATCTTTTAGAGCACATCCACGTGATGATTGTCCTGCGCCTAGTCGTACAAGAAAGAAGAACCCACACGCAGTACAGAGATACACACGTAAGCATATACACAGCTTCACTCGATGAGTCAGCGATTTAAAACACTCATCGGTGCTTGGCGCGAGGGGGCACGCCAGGCACTCTTGACTGAAACCAGAAACCTATTTGACTGAAACCAGTTTCGAAGGCACTGAATGGACCCCTCGACGCGACCTTTCAGGTTGGACAGGCCGACGACATCGGAGGTAGCGGAATCAAGCAGTTGAGTGTCATCGGCGAAGGATAGTAGGCGGCCGTGGGGTAGAAACCTAGTTAGGTCGTTGATGAAGGTGAGAAACGGGATAGGGATCAAGGGGATCCCCGGGTCACCCCATGGAACAGAGATAAGGTAACCGAGCCACCACTAACCACGTGCTTCCGACAGCTCAGGTAGTCCCGGAACCATTCCGAGGACAACGCGCACCATGTCAGCTTGCTGTGGAGGACGCCGTGATTATCGCTGTCAAAAGCTTTGCTAAGGTCAATTGTCGTTATCGACGCGACATGGCCGTTCTCGACAGCCCTTACCAGCCATCCGACAGCGTCGATCAAGGGGTCTTCCGTCGAGTGGCGTGGACGGTAAGCATTGGACGGTAAGCATATTGCGATGGCGTCAGTACATGATTGTCAAGAAGGTAAGAAGTGAGCTGCGAGCAGATGACCTTCTCGATAATTTTCTAGAGTACAGAGAGAATGTAAATGGGCTGCAAGTTGTTCGGGTCTGATCGCTCGCCCGACCTGAACACTG
>NW_023597055.1:1440783-1457518 GCF_011947565.3 Pollicipes pollicipes
AAGTTCATCAATCCTTTACCTCTCCAAGGTCTGGGAGAATGGTTTGCTTCATCCCATAGCATTCTGAGAACGAGCCTTCCGAGAACGTCGGGCTATACATTCCGCAGCGACATCAAGCTCGCCACTTCAACCTCGGCCTTCGTGTTCAACGCTCATCGCACGTGTTTTCTTCCACGGCTCTCCAGACCATTTGACCTTTCCAGCGACATTTCACCTCCGGTGACCTCTCGCCTGCCCTGAGCAAATCGACGCAGCCGCCGCCTCTCGCGTGCGACTGCGGCATTTATCCAAATTAAAACTCCGGACCGATCGGACCGATCGGACCGCCGCGATCCGAGGAGTTCGTGCCACTCCGGATCCGGTTCGCGCCACTCCTGGATCCGGTTCATGGCGCGATTAGCCGCTGATGGATCGAGGCGGCGCTGGGACGGGCCGCGCGGAGACGGGGGTCCGCGCTGATGGGGCGCGCCGCCCGTCAAGCATAGCCCTGAGGTCAACAGTCGACGCCTGCGCTGCCGATCCGCCCGACCGGAGGACGGTGGTCTCAGCACCGCCGGGCGGGCATCCGGACGGGGTCTGCTGCGTGGCTCTCGCGGTCGTTTGAAGTGGAGACTGTACGGGGACATCAGCCGGATGTAACGTCTGTTGACATCTGCAGACACGTCTGCGGAACAGTTTTGGGAAAGGGATTTTGGACGGCATCCACGGGATTGATTGTGGGTGGGAAAGGTTTTGCCCGGAGGACAGCGCAGTGTAAACCAGGCAGCGAGACATGAAGTGTCCTTAATTGTAACGCATTTTATTCAAGATCCAGAGGTGCAGTTGGAAATAGGGAGGAAATGCCGCGATTTAATAAATAAAATAAAGAAAAAACAGGCTCTGGCATTTCTCCCGATAAATGTGTTCGGCAGGATTGATAAGCACAGCGTGCCGATTTGAGAAGCCACGAAGTCTACGGGGTGATGCATCAGTATTCCATCTCCATAATGGATGCACACTTTCTGATTAGTGCCTTGCTGTATGTCCCTCTGCCAAACCAAGCCCAGATACCCATTTCTGCCATCTCTCTCACTACTACTCTGCGAAGGCCTCTTGCAGGGTAACCGCTTATGAGTGTGGGGTCGATTAAGGCACCTTAATTCCCCTCCTGCAGTAAAAAGCAAAATAATGCCTCACAAGCGCAACCAAAGATGGGATAATTGTTTCGACTATCGCCTCATTTTGGCTGTTAGTGCGTACACACAAGGTTTTGCTACGTGTCGTCAGAAATTAATGAAAGTTCTGATTCGGGCCAAACGAGCCAGGCGGATAGAGGACGAAGCGTGCTACGCTCCGATAAGGGAGCGCATCGCCACCCCCCGTCCGAGCAAGATCAACCCGGAGATGTCGACATCGGGCATCGAGTCAAAGGTGAGATCATAAGCGACAGCGGAAAAATATATCAGCTGCATATTGGACACTGTGAAAAGACCTTACGTAGCCGGAGATCAAAGGGCGAAGAGGATTTACATCCCAAAGACGGAAAAGTTCGAGCACAGCGAGACGAACTCGAAGGCTGAAACCAATACTACGCCAATGGAGACGGTGGCAAGCCTGAGTGATAAACAGCTGTTGCCACATCAGGAATCAACAGCGAATACAGGGTTACATTTTGCAAGCTTTAACTCGCGATTAAACCATACGCATCTCCTAGCATCTCCCCGTAGGCGAGACCGCAGTGCAGATAGGGGAAACCAAGGAATAATTGGAAAAAGTCAGACCACAAAGCCAGATGTGACCAGCACAAGCAGCCATTAAGAAGCTCAAGAATGACATCATCATGCTTCCACCTGACAAAGGCAACGCCGCAGTGTTCATTAAGCCAGGAGGGGTACACTCGCCAGCCGAATAACCGCGGGAGTCATCTGACATGCAGCGAGCTGAAGAAGGATACACTGCTACTGGCAGACCCAGGGAACTCCCATGGGGTCATCTATGTCACGGGTGATTGCCAGCATCGACGAGAAACATTTCAAAGACCTGTCGATGATAGCTACCCACTCGAGCCATCATCGCGCCTGCCATACATCGGCGACGCACTCGTCCTCTAGCAACACCAGAGAGACGCAACGACGTTCCTCAACCATGGAACATCTTGCATCCTGTTCCCAGATGGCGCGCGAGGTCAACAACAGGCCACCGTTACTAAACGTACAACCCGGGTGAACTGAAAACTGGCTCAGGACATCAGTGTACCGGAAACAGAAGCAGACGACCGGTACCTGAACTTTCAGTTCAATCACGCGGACACCGTCAAGGAAATACTGAACATGGCGCACATGGCATCAGCGATGGTGACGCAAATAGGCAGAGTGGAGTGGAATGGAGTGGAGTAAACTACACAACCGAGAGGTTCCACAGGAGCGGTATATGAAAAAGCCTCATAGACCAGAAGTCAAAAGAGCACGCTAAGCAACCATGGTAACCAAAGGAAAACAGACAACAAGGTTAGCATTATCTTAAGACAAAGGCTTAGCAAAGATAAGAAGAATCTGTTAACGATACAACGTCAGCAGGATCGTGAGAAGCAGCTGAACGCTCCGAAGCACACCTACGAAAGTCCGAACATCGACACCTAAAGATCATGTAAAAAACTACACATACCACCTACCGCGCAGTTGCGGCAGGCCCCTGAAAGAGGCGAAGAAAGCCACCCTCTGTCGGTCGGGCCAGAAGAGCACGAAAAGGCAGTCATCCCAGGTAGGACTCCGATGTTTAACGTGACAGACCAGACATGGTCAGAATGCTATCACCGACCAGGATGGAATAAGATAGTTATCTCATCCACAGAGAGTAACACTGGAAAGCTGGAAGGATTAAGCAGACAACACGCATGCTATTGATTAGCAGCCTCATCAGTAATCCAAGCGTACATATCACCGCGGAACAAATCTCCAAAATATTCAGGCGACAAATAACGACATGCTTCAAACACCGAAGCCCGTCCTTACAGGTTGCCTCAGTGAAAGAACACTGGACTCGTAGCCAGAAAATCCCCGTTCGAATCCCAGCATTCCCGGGATATGGGGAGTGCATGCATGACGCACACCAACCAATCCTGCGCAACACTTCATAACAAGTGACGACGTCCGGGCAATTCACCACCCGAAACGTTATGTACAGACCATCCCGATAGATGGGACCCACGGCCCGAGCGGGCCTCCGTCCGTGATAACCCCCACCTCATCTTAATCATTTCGCCAGACCATAAGCGCACCACCGCCAGGAAAAGTGTTCAGAGTCCGCACACTCGCATTTCATCAGATTTGTCTTGCGCGGCAATACCAGCCAGCTGCAGCTTCCGAAAGGACAAAAACGGCAAACAGCTTTTCTCTTTGTTTTTACGCTTGGTGGCAATAAAATCCGAGATGATCTACAGATAAGTGAGGAAGCTTAATACCCTCATAAGACGCATAATATGATAGAGTGAAGAGGATAGATAGAGTAAGGTGACTTGAGCCTTTTCGGAGAAAACCGCAACTAATTAGCTTGAAAGGACGCCCTGTGGCCGGTTATTAAGACAGCAACGAGCCAGTAGTGGCTGAGGGCATTAATAACTTAGTTTGTTTTATTAGCTCCAAAGAGGAATTCCGCAGTGAAACGTTTTTGTTTTATGCGCTTGATTTCCCAACGGGATACTGCGTGTGAGGAAATAGCGGTGCTGTAAAGCATCCTTTTTTGCTAAAAGGAAAACGAAGGTTTGAACTCACCTGTACATTAATTCCGAATCCCATTATCTAATATAGTCCCATTAATTCCGAGGCCTGCATTATCTGTACGCCGACCTTAATGCATTTTCCAGTTTATATTCTCTTTGGCCGGTGCGCCCTGCCCTCTGATGGCTTTAGTTGCACTCGTGATGCACTATTGTTCCAGGATTGCGTATGAATTTGGTTTTCCGCTTAAGATAGTGTATCAGATCAAATGAAAGAATCATTGGGTCTAACGGGAACACAGATTAGATAAGGCTAAAGACTGTGCAGTCTCGTCGGTTAGCAAGCTGCAATCTCGTCTGGTTGCTAGGTGTGGGCAAGGATGCAAAGATAGGTGCAAAGCAAACAACGAAGGCGCTAGATGTGAAAAAATGATGAGGAGATACCCCTCATTTCGTTGTTGTTGTTGGACATAGACAAGCACAGTGAACAGTTTGCTTAGAGGTTTGCATTAGTTTATGGATTCGCTTACGGCGTTCAGGTTTTGATGGATTTGTCTTAGTTAATATTGATACAAAGTTCACGGGCGCCATCAAAATGTTATTCGTGATGTTGAGTATGCACTTGATGAGTTAACAGAAACAAATCAGACGACAACTTGCGCTGCCTTCGGGTAAAGAGCACCGTGTTCATGCACGTCACGCAATATAACATAAATCGGCCTTTGGATGTCCTACTACAAGCTCAAACATTTTTGTGACAAACCACTACCAAACACACACGCACTCTCCAATTTTGCAGTCAGAGGCAAGAAGGTGACAGTCATCTCAAGACACGCCCCCTCGTATGCGCGTCCCCTATCATATCGTTTATCACTTTTCTTCCACATGTGCCTTTTCGACCGTACCGAAAGAGAAGAACTTTGATCATCTTAGTGACGGTGGTAGGGGCCTTCACACAATTATTGCTTAACAACCTTTTACAACAACCTCCAACCTTTGCACTTAACATCAAGATTCCCCTTACACAGTCCGCCGCCCGCCAGTCCCCCTTACCCATGGTACTGCTCCCATACCAAACCGCCACTTACAGGGCCGGATCCATACCCATCCCTAATGAGTTGCACCCAACTTTTACCCACCCGTTTGCGTTTTTCCAGCACTTAAGCTCTCAATAATGGAGAGATTTCAGGGAAGATGACACCCAAACTTACTTTTCTGTGTCGGTGATTACAAATGTCGTGAGGATCGGGAAAAAGAAAGGCAGGCGGTAATATTTCGTGTAACATTTCTTGAAGTCCATGCTCTTTATTTCGTAAACGTCTGACTCGCACCCATAATTTCCAAACTCTGTTCCCGCCGAGGCCGCAATCCATTCCGTATGGTTTTCCAGGGGCTCACCCAGCCCATGAAGTTGTCCGGACGACGGTTAGCTCACGCGGGACACGACGCGGTGTCTCCCGAGTTAGCTCATGCGGGACACGGCGCGGTGTCTCCCGAGTTGGCTCATGCGGGACACGGTGCGGTGTTTTCCGAGTTGGCTCACGCGGGACACGGCGCGGTGTCTCCCGAGTTAGCTCACGCGGGACACGACGCGGTGTCTCCCGAGTTAGCTCACGCGGGACATGACGTGGTGTCTCCCGAGTTAGCTCATGCGGGACACGGTGCGGTGTCTTCCGAGCTGGCTCACGCGGGACACGGTGCGGTGTCTCCCGAGTTAGCTCACGCACACGACGCGGTGTCTCCCGAGTTAGTTCACGCGGGACACGGCGCGGTGTCTCCTGAGTTAGCTCACGCGGGGCACGGCGCGGTGTCCCCTGAGTTAGCTCACGCGGGACGCGACGCGGTGTCTCCTGAGTTAGCTCACGTAGGACACGACGCGGTGTCTCCTGAGCTAGTTCACGCGGGACACGACGTGGTGTCTCCTGAGTTAGCTCGCGCGGAACACCACGCGGTGCCTCCTGAGATAGCTCACGCGGGACACGACGCGGTGTCTCCTGAGTTTTCGGCTGCTGTGACTCCGGTAAACTCAGCTCAGAGGGCTATGTAACCGCGCCCCATGGCGTAAAACTAGAGCCGTTTCCCTCGATAGGGTACATGCTGGTGTAATTATGGCGTTATTCGAACCCCGCCCACAAGAATCGATCTCGTATATGTCCTTGTCTGTGAAGCCGTTTGCGTCCGGCGGTCACATCAGACGCCCTCTGATTCAGTGCACGCGGAAAACCCCGCTTGACGCTGAGAGTTGGCCTCCTTTGAACACATCTTGCCGCACGCTTGCAGCAACCATTGTACAAAAACGTGCACGATTGTGTATTTACTAGCTGATGCATTCGCCACGGCAGGCGCCTTTCGAAAACGTGTTGCTTACATGTCACAGCCTGGCTGATCACCTCAAACAATTATTTTTTATGCAGGTTTGGATTGATACAGATCGCGTTACACAATAAGTGCTCGGCATGACAGAAACTCCAACAGAAAGAATTGGCTGGTAATCTGATGTGGGACCTTAGCCCCAGCCATCGCAACCACGCAAAATCGCCAGGGAGCACCATCTTCTCGCCAGTGCAACGTCGCAAGGTCACTGTCTGCATGCCCCACAGTGGCGCGTGGTCTGTTCCCACGTCTCACGGCAGGACTGCGTCCTTCCGCAGAGAGCGTCAGCAGCTCCTCGCACGGCTACGACAAGCTGACGACGAGCGACGACATGGCCATCGGCCTGACGGAGCTGGGTCCGACGGCTGCCGAGCCGCCGCTGCCGCCGCCGCCCAAACAC
The DNA here is from genome assembly GCF_011947565.3 of Pollicipes pollicipes. NCBI lineage: Eukaryota > Metazoa > Arthropoda > Thecostraca > Pollicipedomorpha > Pollicipedidae > Pollicipes > Pollicipes pollicipes. The sequence goes on from NW_023597055.1 coordinate 1,447,251, forward strand.
GACCCAGGCGACGTGCCGGCTGACGCCGAGGACTTCAGCCTCACCGACGACGGTGAGGGTCAGGCGACAGCGGTCTTGCGGTCTGATTCGGTCTGGCGGACGGCGGCGGGGGGGTCCCACATACGGATTTCTCGGCCAGTTTCACCCGCCGTCATTTCCATTAGGACCACCAGTCATGACATCCGTCAGGAACGCCAATCAGGCCCCGGGTCATGCCCGTCTATCAGGACCTGAGTGAAGCCCGTCTGTCAGGACCTGAGTCGATCCATCTGTCAGGACCTGAGTCGCAGCCGCCTTTTAGATTTGCCGTCTGACAAACGATGATGAGCAAGGTCTGTGGACGGTAAAATTACACCTCATTTAGGGGGTCTCAGCCATGACCTCAGCTCCTCAGTTTGGGCCACGACCGGACGAGATCATGGCCCTAAAGGAGATCAAAAGATGGAGAGATCCGAGGATCGTGGGGTCAAACCCATAAACCGGTAGCGTTATGACCGTGGACCCCATGTTATAAGCCAAGAAAGGTTCTGAGGGTCCGCGTGAAGTTCTGAAAACAAATCTGTGAAGGTCAGGAACAGCTGCACACCAGGCCTTCACTCTGACGGTTAACGGCAGTGAGCGGCATTGGGTTGGCCGATCAAAAACGCCTCTCAGGCGTTCACAGCACCGAGGAACGGCCAAGGGTACCGAAGAGCTGGCCAAGGGTTCGTGTCGGTGAGGATCGCTCGTCATGTCTAGCCGCCTGTCACGTCTGACCGCCTGTCACGTTTGACTAACCGTCACGTCTATCACGTCTGACCAACTGTCACGCGGGTCACGTCTGGAGGGCGGCTAGGGGTGGGCCGGTCTTTGGTCACCCGCGGGCTTACGCTGGCGGGAGCGAGCGTCAGTGATCACCATCAGTGGCGTGCGGCAGCGACTGGACCTTACACCACCAGCTGGCGACAACTCCTGTGCTGTGGTATGAGATGGGCAGGAGGTGATACAATTTTTCGCTTGGCTTCGGGAAAACAGCATCACGCCATCTTTTCGGCATCACTTACGGCAAGAGAATCAGCTCACTCTATTTCTCTGCGGAGGCGAGATCAATACGACGTGAACAGTAATTATGACTGATGAGTGTCTAATGGTGTCGGATGGTGGCGATGCCCCGAGCAGCTCGATTACTGACTCCAGAGGGCAATGCTCTCTACCCTCTCCTCTGCAGAGGACGACCGCACCTGCATCGTCTGTGACCTGACGTTTATCACACGGAAGCACCTGCGCTACCATCAGAAGAAGAAACGCCACTACGGGTACGGATGGGTTCGGACAACGGTCGGACGAGCCTGGTCATGACGCCTTCTGGTCGGGGGCGCCAGAGCGCCGTGGCGTCACGCTGAAAGGTGCAGCAACGCTAACATGGGGAACGAGGTACGGATGGGAGAGAGAGAGAGAGAGGAGGAGAAGAGACGAGCTAGAGTGAGAAGAGATGAGGAGAGCGCGAGAGAGTCGAGAGGAGAGAGAGAGGAGAGAGAGAGAGTGGAGCGTAGAAGCAGCGAGAGAGATCCGCTAGCATAACGCTAGAATCTCTCCATGCTATCTTCTATTCTCTATCCTATCTCTCTCTCTCTCTCTATCTCTTCTCTCTCTCTCCTCTCTCTCTCTACCTCTCTCGCTCTCTTCTCTCTCCCATGTCCTGCTCTCCCTTCTGTCTCTGCCTATGTATCTATGTCTGTCTGTCTCTTTCTCTCTTTCTGTCTTTCTCCCTCTCTCTCTCTCTCTCTCTCTTTCCTTCTCTCCCTCTCTCACTCTCTTTCTATCCCCTCTCTCTCTTTCTTTCTCTCTCTCTCTTTCCTTCACCATCTCTCTCTCCCTCTCTCTTTCTCTCTCTTTCTTTCTCTTTCTCGCTCCCTCCCTCTCCTCATGCCGCCGGTCCAGAATTCTCTACTCCGTTGGTCATTGGTCTCCAGACGGCCACGTCCAGACGGAATGTTTTTTATTTAGAGCTCCGAGGCACGATCGAGCACTGCCTGTCTGTTTCTGGGCAGTCCTCCTCGACCATTTCCGGGTACCGGTGGGGCTGAACTCATTGTCATCGAGTGTCACAATGTCACGTCACGTGTCATTGTCGATCACATGTCACGCGCACAGGGCCACAACCATGGACATGGACATGGACATGGACATGGACATGGACATGGACAACGCCTTGGATGCTGCTGCGGTCCATTCCCGTTTCATGGGTTTTTGATACGGCCAAACAGAAGCACTCCAGTGTGCCGACAAATTACTAGGACCTTGACCCCTCCCAGCGATGATCTCGCTTTTTTAAAGCTCATTGCTTGCAACCCCATACTCAAAAGTCACCAGGTTTCGTCAAAGTTCGGTGGAGTAAAATCATTTAATGTAATCATTAAGTATTTTAAGTGATGCGGACTCCACTTTGTTCAGTTTTGAGCTGACAGGGCACCGCTGAGGTTGATTATTTTCATCAATTTCCAGTTGCCAAATGTGAAAGAAAAGAGCTAGAACCTTTTAAGTAAGAAGTGAGAACCGCTTGCAGCCGAGCCTGCCATTATAAGGTACCGTGCAGAGATGGAGCAAGAGCCAAGGAAGCCAGAGCAGGTTCTCGCGATGAATCAAAACGTAAATGCATTACAGATCATCTCAGTGCTTAGATCATTATCAGACAACTGCATTCCGTCTTGAGATTATAGGCTAGAGCTTACACTCGTGTAGGGAAAATAAAAAAGTTGTGCGCGTGTCATTGCAAGCTGATGAGTTATCGATATAATCCTAAGGCGTTGTTGATATGTAGATTTGCAGCAAGGACAAAAAACCTGCAGACGGACTGTATTTGATGCTTCCTTTCGCCTACCCAACACATTCTCGGAAAGGCTTGCATTATTCATACAATCGAATGGCTCCTCGCTTGGCCTAAGGCTCCGCTCAACTCTGCAACCGTGTGGGAATCGCTGTTGGCAACTGCGGCGTCTGGCGCCACGCAAAAGAAAATCATTGCATCGGCATTTGATTGCATTTGACAACTACTGATTGCATTTAACAACTGCGGAAAGGAAAAACGACGGCTGGTCACGACTGAGAGTAACGAAATTATAATGAAATGAAGATGGTGCCAGCCAGTGATATTGCCAATCATCGTGTTTTGCTCACGCACCATTGCGGTCAGTCAGCCACATCACGTAACAGACGGGCTTCTCCACAGAACAGTTGCTAGCACACTGCTGTGCTCCATTGTCGACGCGCTGCTTCACTCCGTTGTGGGCACGTCGCTGTCACCACAATGGTAGCATCTTGTTATGTTCCGTTGTTGACCTGCTGCTGTGCACTGCCGTTAAGGTATTGCTGTTGACCTGCCGCTGTGCCCTGCTAGTAGCATATTGTTGTGCTCCGTCGTTGACCTGCCGTTGTGCCATTCGCTCCTGTGTTCCTGTGTTCCTGTGCTCCCTACGCTCCTGTGCTCCTATATTCCCGTGCTTCCTACGCTCCTGTGCTCACCAGGTGCTTCCTACGCTCCTGTGCTCACCAGGTGCCCCTGTGCTCGCAGGTGCTCAGTTTGCGAGGACGTGTTCACCACCCGGATCACGCTCGAGTACCACAAGGAGGAGTCGGACCACTGGACCGTCTCAGACGACGAGGACGAGTTCATGAACCAGCCCGACGATGACGTCATGGAGAGCGAGGACGACGAGCAGCTGCTCTTTTATTAGCTGTCCGCTGGCGGCTCGTCCACTCAAGTTACCCCGGTTCTCAAAGCAACGTGGTGTCATAGACTCATAACTGTGTGCGACTTCGCGCGGATATCCCGTTCCTGGAAGCCCCTTCGTTGCTTGCACCCAGAGTCGCTTGTTCCGGGTGTTCTGGCTGAAAAGGAGAGCTCGGCGCGATTGTGCAAAGCGTGTGTGGCGTCACTGGATCCATGGGCGGAGCGAGCTGTCTTTGAATGTGCATGACTGGCTCATGAAAACCGATTGTGAGCGCGGAGATTCTGACAGTTTCTTATAGGGCCATGCAGGCGCAGCCAAGGTAGACCCAGCGATCTGGCAACCCGTCGCTGCCAGGAAGGGCCATGCAGTGTTGCCAGATTGCTTACGTGTCAACCAACTTCAGTCTAGGTTGTTGTCGACATACGAGTAGAATGAATAAACTCGGGGCACCCCGGTTTTTATAATCTTCTCGGCGAAGATTATGTCAAAAATCAAGGGTAAGGTCAGACGTATTTGTCTACACCACTGACCTCATGATGTGTGGACGGGTCGGTAACTACAGAATGATCAGCGTTCTAGCACGTCAAAATGTTGGTAGCAAGTAACTTTATGGATTATTTCTAGCCCTGCGTAATATGGCCATGGACTGTCAGTGATACGTTTCGTTAGCTGGTCTTTTTAAACATTCTTTTGTGCTTGGTTTTAGGTAGCAAACGACTCTCTGTATCATCCTGGTGGTGCTCCGTATGGCTAAAAGTTGTCAGGGATTTTATTTGTCGGACTGTTGCTTGCCAAGCGAACTTGGAAACCGTGCTCGCCTTTCAGCGCACTTCATCAGTTAGTTCAGTGTGTGCTAGTCTAGCTGCCTTTACGTTTGCAAGTCCTGCGCAAAACTGTCCGTATGAAAAGAACGTCGCTTACGTTTCTTGTGTCATCTAGGACGTACCAAACCGCTTCTTACGTCCATATGTCTCCATTCATCGCACAATGAATTCGGTTCGTGCAGATCGCTGGCACGTTTGGTATGCCGCCAACTGCGCAACACATCCTGCATTCCCCTGTACCATGCATGTAGAAACACTGCATCGCCTTTGGCACCCCTGCCTCGTACCACGTGTCCTCTGGCATGGTTGCCTAGCCATTCCATGTGTGAGGATGCGACCGTTTACATGTCAGGAGGTGTGACCGTTTACATGTCAGGAGGTGTGACCGTTTACATGTCAGGCGCGTGCGTGTGTCCCGCCCCCTCTGAGCCATATCAGTCTGAGCCGCCGGCGCGGTGGCTCTGTCCAACCGAGGTCACGTGTCACGGCCCGACCTGTGACCGGTGCGGCGCCGCAGGACAATACACGGACGTCGGGTTGCGCTGCGTTTCGTCACATGACTCCAGCGCTCTGATGCGGGTGACGAAAGGACAAGACAGCCGCGTGCGGTCGCCGGACCGTATCCAAAGGCTGACAGCGAGGCGGCGATTGTGTACGCCTCACTCGTCAACGCACGCGGAAGGGTCATCACTGACGTGGTGTGCGGCAGTCGCGGTAGTAACACGAGTGCGGCCATGTCACCCCAAAGAAGAAAGACACGAGTTGCATGCTGTCCAAGACGAGTCGAGACAAAGATGACTTAGTTTCTGACGCATGGGCTGCAGTCACAAGGATCATGACAGCGACAAAGTTTTGTAGGATAGAATATGCATCAGACGACTCACATGATATGACGCAAGAAACGGAAAGGGTGGCATAAGTTGAAATTCATGTGCCACTTTTAATAAATATCGTAAGCCAATGAGGAGCGATCTATTAAACATCCATCATAATCAGGTCAGCAGGAATCTATTACAAAACATAAATTCACATTTCCGTGCACATGTTTTTACAATTCATTTTTTTTACCCTTCGTTCGAACCGCTGAGCAAATTCTCTGGGAGCCCAACAGAGGGCATCAATGTCGAGCAGAGTCGTCCATCTGCCGTGCGGCCCCAGATGCCACCGCCGCTCTGTCTCCTGTGGCGCTCGGAGGGATCACCGCTCTGTCTCCTGTGGCGCTCGGAGGGATCACCGCTCTGTCTCCTGTGGCGCTCGAAAGAATCGCCGCTCTGTCTCCTGTGGCGCTCGAAAGGATCACCGCTCTGTCTCCTGTGGCGCTCGGAGGGGCCGCCGCTCTGTCTCCTGTGGCGCTCGAAAGGATCACCGCTCTGTCTCCTGTGGTGCTCGGTGAAATCGCCGCTCTGTCTCCTGTGGCGCTCTGGGGAGACCGCCGCTCTGTCTCCTGTGGCGCTTGGAGGGACCGTCGCTCTGTCTCCTGTGGCGCTCGAAAGGATCACCGCTCTGTCTCCTGTGGTGCTCGGTGAGATCGCCGCTCTGTCTCCTGTGGCGCTTGGGGAGACCGCCGCCCTGTCTCCTGTGGCGCTCGGAGGGACCGCCGCTCTGTCTCCTGTGGCGCTTGGAGGGACCGCCGCTCTGTCTCCTGTGGTGCTCGGAAGGATCACCGCTCTGTATCCTGTGGCGCTCGGAAGGATCACCGCTCTGTCTCCTGTGGCGCTCGGTGAGATCGCCGCTCTGTCACCTGTGGCGCTCGGTGAGATCGCCGCTCTGTCTCCTGTGGCGCTCGGAGGGACCGCCGCTCTGTCTCCTGTGGCGCTTGGGGAGATCGCCGCTCTGTCTCCTGTAGCGCTCGGAGAGATCGCCGTAGCAGCTGTCTGGCGTGTGCGCCAGAGCCTTCCATGGGGACCTGGTCACGTTCTGCCACACCTTCGCCGCCTGGATCGATGGGGCGGAGTTGCAGGCCATTAGCGTGAGTTTCTTTACGATGCATTTTACATTATGTTGCGATGTATTTCCGTCGGCTCACGACAGGGCTCCAGTACTCCGGTTGCTGGTTGTAGGTGGCGGGATGCATTCCTGGAAAGCTAATTTTGCCTCACTCTCGGCAAACTCAGCTCGCGGGAGAGCGTCTGTCAGCTATCTTGGGAAGGGAGCCTGCAACGGACTGCGAGCGCCGCTTCCATCGTTTATTGATTGGGCAAAACAGGACAATTGGACAACGAGCGCGGCCTTCATACTACAGCAGTGTGCAGATAAGCTTGTACGAATGTACATTGTACATTCTACATTTTCCCTCAAGCTCTCAGCTCGCGCTCAGACTCCGGCTTTGGCTCGGCATAACCTTAGGCGCCACAGGTCCATGGTCCATAGATCCAAAGGTCCATGGCCAGGTCGGTGAGCGGCAACGATCTTGCTCTCAAGGCAGATGATATTTAGCCTTGTCAACGTGAAATTCGCGGGCAAATGCAATGAAGAAATGATAGAGAAAGTTATGAAGTGTGTGCGTATTGACGATATATTCCCAACCAGGAAGAGCAAAACATGCACGAATTTAATGAAGTACTTGCTATAGACCCGTCGATCCTGCTCTCAGTGCGAGTAATGTTTAGATCTGTCAGCGTGAAATACGCTGGCAAATACAAAGGAAACCTTCGGGAATGTTATGAAATGCACTTATCGACGATTTATTTAGAACCACAAACAGTATAACATACAGCGAATTTAATGAAGATCTTGTATGTAAACTGAACTCAAGGTTTTCAAAATTGATGCTCGACTATTACAAAATTGAGTCCTAACGTTTTTCAGTGGATTTCCATCTGTTTACTGCATGCCCTTCATCTTTTTAAACTGCATTATTTTCTTTTTAAAAGAAAGGAGAATGGTATGGTGTCATGTTATACTTAGTATTACGAAGTCTTACTCAATTGGCTTTATTAAGTATGCTCCTTGTAACTGTAATGGAGATGTTCAGCAAATGTCTGAGGGACAAGGTACGAGGTGCATAGACTCATAAAACGTTCATGAAACGTTGGAGCCGCAATAAAAATGAGGATGGTTTGAGTGCTGGATCCAAACGTTCTAAATGTTGGAATAAAATATTCACGTAAATGCGGAAGTGAAGACGCATTTTTCCCAGGGACAAGGCCCCTCGTAGGAAGAGAAACATTGCCGAACGATAACGCGTTAAGAAGACAAATAACGCAGCGTAACAGGAACAGCAGACGAATGAGCCGGGCTCCCGGTGTCCACACGATAGTAGGGATAAGAAATAACTACCGGCAGCATATCTGCTAGTGGCACCGCTAGTACCCTGCGTGCTCGCGAAAGACGAATGTGGGCTACAGGCTGTCACTAACCCATTATATTTTCGTGTTTTTCTCTCGTGAGTTTAAAGAGAATGCTTTACAATTGAAGATATTGAAGCAAGCATCGGATGTGATGAAGCAAGCTCACTTATGACTGTTGGCAAACTTTTTGGTGGAAAAGAATGCTCTAGATAGCACAATTCTATGTTGAGTAAATATGTTTCTGAATGTGCCACGGTTTATGTCACCGTTCCTTGCACAACATTGATTGAGAACCAATTGACAGCCGTTATATCTGGAAATCGTGCTCATGAACGCCACATATGAACGCCTGTACAATTTTTTTTTTAGCTTTGGTCGCTGCATAGCTCATGGAATGGTAGGATTTAAATGACGTTATTATGACGTCATGAATGTCAAAATGACTTTGAAATACTCCCCCCGGTATACATTCCTCCATTTTCGCAGGCGATTATCTAGATAATCGATATCGATAATCGACGAGTCGACGAATCGATAATCTAGGTTTAGCGCTAAGTACGTCCAGAGCCGGCGTTACTCCCCTTTCCAGACCTTTCCCTTGGTCCGCCCTGTCACTTCCTCTGTCTGCGTCCGTGCTTTGTGTCGGTGCCGGTGTCGGTCTTGGCACCAAATACGTGCCTGCATTAAGTTAACGGACAACAGGCGGGCAAGCGTGCCTTGATTTTACACCGAAACCAATTTCGATTCATCCTGCCAGCATCCTACTCCCACATTTCGTTCGCCCGCCTATGACAGTGTATAGTCGTTAATGTGAATATGTCAAAATGGTACATGTGAACATTTGCTTACGTGAGACAGATCTTGCTCACGTGGTGCCTCTTTGTACCTCAGTGACGTTTCAGTTCATGGTGTTTGTCCATTGCTGCCTTCGTCTGTCAGAATTGTCTTCGATGCTCATGTGTGGACAATCAACAGAGTACTGAATTTGCTAAACCTAGGAATGCTTTAACTTAAAGTTGACGTATGGCTAAAGAAGTTTTTGTAGATTGGGAATGAAATTCGATCAACTTTCAGTACCTGACTTCGTTTGTGGGTTTAAGAGCGCTGGTGGTGTTTTGCTTCCAAAAGGATACCCGGAAAGCCATCTCTGTCCGATTAGTGTGGACAACACTCCTCATGTCCGCGATTTTTAGCGCGTGTCTTTACCATAAAGTTTGGATTTCAAACTGCATACTTGTAAATAATACCAGGCGATAAATGTGCCGATGCGCCACCAAAGGTTGTCTGCCGACCGCTGTCGGTATGCGCAGCACCACTCTGGCCGCTGGTTGGCAGGAGATTGGACGTACGAGATGGGATCTCCAACTTGTTTAGATGACACCTCTCCTCTAAGTTAGTGACCCAGTTATTTCCACGGTCGGCGGGCCTTTTGCGCCTGACGTGGGTTCCGCCATGACCAATGGCAGCAATCTTTTCTGAGCGGCGCAGTCTGACAGCTGTTCCAACGCTACGGTTAATTTTGTTCACGATGCAGCGCCCGACGGCGCCCGATTTGGGGCGGCGGCGGCCAACATGATTTAACGAACGACGGGCGTCAGGCGAGACAGCGATGAATACTAATTGTTCCGTCCGGCCACGGCTCCGGCACGTGACGGTAATGGGACAGTTCCGTGACAGACGTGAAGTGTGACGGCAACGGCTGGCCGGCTGGGAAGAGCCCCCCCCCCCCCCTCCCCTTCCTGAGCGGCTGTCAGTCCGGGCGGGTAGTGGTTGTAATTTATCACCTAAGCAGAGCACGAGGGACGTCAGCACAACGGAGCTTGCTGGAATGCAGGAATGCAGGAATGCAGGAATGCAGGAGCAGGAATGTGGAACTGTGGTCTGAGACAGGTACCAATTAAAGGACAAGTTTTGACATATTCCGAGATCAATTCCAACAACCTGTCGTTCATGTTTATCGCTGCCTTGCGTAAACTGTGACCCAGCAAAAGGCAATTATACGGGTTTCCGGAATAGAAAAGGAGCCGTGGAGAAATGTAGCCAAATGGAAAAGAAAAATAAGGCTGATCACATGCCTAGAACGGTTTCAAAATTGAAAGAGGAACTTCGACAACTGGTGTCGTGGAAGCTACGGTTAAACATCTACGTCTACGTCTACGTCGAACATCTACGATTAAATAGCCATCATAACCTTCCAGAGTTCTCATAGCATAGACTCTCTCCGCCGTGTTTCCCACCCTCAAATAACGTTCCACATATTGCCTGATCTGGCAAGAATTATGATGAGTTATTTTAAAATCTCTCATCAGATCACAGGCACCTGGCACTGACATGGCGAATTCTATGAGGGCTCTGAATAGCTGTCGGGCTTCTAATCATTGATACACCACTAGCCAACTGCTTGCAGTGAGCACGAACGCCACCATACTGTCGTTCTGAGGCGG
>NW_023597055.1:1458518-1517711 GCF_011947565.3 Pollicipes pollicipes
TTATGCAGCTTGTAGGCTACGCTTTGCATACTGAATGCATCTGGTAAGTTTTCTTATCATTATTCACTGGCAGTGGAAGCCAATATTTCAGTTTGTAACGGTTAATAAGCTGGGCATTATACGTTAATAAAGTTTCACAAGGCGGCATTATATATGTATATGCATATATATATATATATATATATATATATATATATATATATATATATGTATTCAGCTCAGTGGTGGCTTATTTATGCAGATAGTGTGTTGGCAACGATGGACAACGATGTCGTATTATGATATTTCGAAGCTGACCCCTAGGGTGTAATTTTACAGCCTCTCATTGTCTCAGCCGCACATTGTTAGTCTTTCATTTGCAGACCTATATAAAATAGACATAAGTAAACGTTAGCAATTCATTAGTTCTAACATCTTCAGTCATCAAACAAACATTGCATTCGTTTATTATTTCCATGTTATCAGCCTCTCAACGTCATATTTCTTGTTGTCAGAAAGGTTCCTCTCACGATGCCCCATTTGCAGCTACAGTTTACGCCAATAGCACTGAATAAGGTCTTAGAATGGCATATGACTGTCCGGGTCGAAACAACTAAAATACTACACCTTAGCACTTTCTCAGATCACGGTGATGTCGGACGGTACTTCTTCAATATTTATCTACTGATTCGACTTCCAGCATGTTTAAGTCTTCACTCCAGTAGCTCAACGCCTTGTTTTCTCATGAGGGAGGGTTTTGTGTAGTCAGATTTTTTTATGATATAAAGGAAGCACGTGTCGTTATATTTAAGTCACTGTGGAGTTATGTGATGTTATTTGCCGCCGGTGAAGTGAGGACACTTGGCATCAAAGCAACAGGTTTTGATTAGCAGGCTATGGAAACAGTATTTTTCGTACAGTTTTAGCTTGTCTCGGATGCGCCATTAGTTGTCGCGCGTGCTTGTTTCCCGTTGTTGTCCCGTTAATTGGTGCAATTCGTCCATTAACACGCGCTCGGGCGGGGGCTCAGTCTGACCCCCGAAGGTTTTCCCGGAATGGTTTCCAAAGGGCATGGCGGTTGGCGGCATGGCGGTTACCTGGGCACGTGTTAAAAGAGTTGTATTCGTACACGTACAGTACATAGAGCCATCGATACCATGGGTGAGAAAAGATATTGCATTAAATCATAATTATCAGAAGCCCCAGAAGAACTTTCAATTACTGCTAATACCAAAAGTTTCGTTTGGATACGTGCAGGGATGTCTTTTTGAGAAAAAAAAACAACAAAAAGACTAGACACACTTTTTTGATGTAACAGAGTCGCGCTGCCGCTCATGCCCTCCGTTGATCGCTGTGCGGTGTTACAAAAAAATATCGCTCGAGGCTAGGAACACGTCAAAACATCCGCGATGATGTACCAGAAGATGCCGAATATTTGGGCGTGATTGCACGCCATGCCGGGGATGTATGCCCAGAAAACCTCGGGGAAATTGCCCCCGCGCCCGAGTGAAGGTTAACCGTGTTAACTGTGCGGGCGATTGCCACTCCATTAACTGTTATGCTGTATGATACATAAATAAACCCTCAGTAATCTTCATGGACATGATCCCGTGCTGAATTTATTCCAGGAAAACATTGTGGGTGTGTGACACATTTATCAAAGGCTAGAAACATTTGTCGTAGAGTTTTAGTTTAGTGTGTGGGGTTTACCGATCCGTAGTTAGTAACAGTGGTTGTAACTGCAAGTCTAGGTGTCTGGGGTGATCAATCAGTCTATGTCATGGAATAACCCAACCTCATGTCCAGAGGAAGGATCGAATTGCACGTGCCCACACATTTTAATTTCATCCTTTCACTGCTGAGTGACGGTGGTGAGCCTTACTGGGTCAGATTTTCATCGGATGTGGTCGCGGGTTACTGCGCCTCTGACGTGGGCCGGATCAAGATGTGACACCGGATACCACCCACGCCCTGGTCAGGTCTTTGGGATGGATGGCCTGGTCCAAAACTGCCACCTCGTTGGCCAGGCAATCAGCAGTTTCCTTCCCATCACTGAAACTGGCATCACCCGGTCCCCAGTGCAGAGTGAGGCTGTAAATTTGGCATGCAATGTGTTCAACAGCCTCTGTATTTTAGCAGCCTGGATAGGTCTGGCAGGAAAGCGCATCTGCAGCAGCTGCTGACCTGATTTTCGGTCCGCGATGAGGCGGGTCTCACGGATGTGCTTCAGGTCCGGGGCCGACAGACTGCACAACCTCCAGTGTTTCCAAATGACACCAGACTGGCACGCGAGCCCCTACGGTTTTCGGAGCATACCTCTATGGTGTATCGTGAAATCGCGCCCAAACATTCGGTGTGCTCTGGACATTCCTTGTGCGCGTTTTGACGTGCCTCAAGCCATTGTGCTTTCCGAGTAGCTACTGTCTTTTAGGGGCACTGCACAGCGACCCACGGCTGGCGCGGGCGGCGGGCGGTAACCGACCATACCGCGTAAGGCGCGCGGCGGGTCGCCAATGCCGCTACATTAACCGGTCCCTACATCATGCATATGTGTAGAAATACAGCTGTTTGAATTCCGTGTCATTACGAGACGTGTCCTTGTGCGTAAGTGCATGTGAGGTTCAAAAATTCAATTTTCAGGATTTCTCTCTTCTGACCGCATGTAGAGCGTTCAATTATTGACCAAGCAGCATACAACTTCCTGCTAATTGCAAGATATTGTGTCCCATCCGCTGTGTTTTTTTTCCGCGAGGCGCTTTCTCTTTCCTAGTTTGGAAACGACAGTGGGATCGGATCGCCCCCACTCCGACACCCGATCACTCCAGTGTCGAACGTGCGCCCGACCCAGTGCCGAACACGCTCCCACTCCAATGCTGGACACACGGGCTCTCCTGTGCCGGACACACTGCCTCCCCTGTGCTGGACAGTGGCAGCCCCAGTGCCGGACACGCGCCCACTCGAGTGCTGCACGGCTGCTTCTGTGCCGGACACTCGGCCTCTCCTGTGCCGGACATGCTGCCTCTCCTGTGACGAACACACTGCCTCTCCTGTGCTGGACAGTGGCAGCCCCAGTGCCGGACACGCGCCCACTCGAGTGCTGCACGGCTGCTTCTGTGCCGGACGACCGCTGTGTACCGGACACCTGGCCGGTCTTGTACCAGACATTCGACAGTCCCAGTGTTTGAAATAGCAACACTCCAGTGGTCGGCTCACTGTGGCTGCAGTCAGGTATTGGCGGCGCACGCTCTGTTAAGATGCAGAACAGTATAATTATATATGATTATGATGATAATGGTGCAGTGCGGGCTAATGTAACAAGTATTTGACGCCGTGCCTTCTTCTTTACGAGTTCATATGTGACCAATGGGCTCTAGGTCCACACCTGGGACACGTGATGTGTTGTGCGTGAGTATGCCCATAACAGGATAGCGGAAAAAATACTTCTGGCAGTTATGATATCTACGCTGCCCCAATCCTAATCTAAAAAGTCGTGATTTTGTTCCACGAGCGGCGCTGAAACCAGAATTATTTCGAAACGCCAAACAAGATCGTCATGTGACGAAATCACCCCAGCGCCCAAAATCCAAAATAATCAGCGAATCTCGTTAAGCACGATTCGTTACGTGAGCATTGACCCGCCACCCATCTACGCCAGGCCATGAGATGGCGAACTGAACACAGTTTAATTTTTGGTTGGTGGCTCTGAATTGAGGAGTAAGTATTTCCAAAGCGCCTTTTGTAATGGCCTAGATTTTAAAAAGAAACTTTGGAAAACTATAGAGCTTCATTTCAGACACCGTAGTCATGGATACAGACCATAGCTGTGTCTATAGCAGCGCAGCGAATCTCAACTTACGATGACGTACGTTGTAACGTTAAACATAGTGTGCATTCTGATAGCAAGGTGGTTACCTTTTTTGCGAAAGACGGTGCGTTCCATATACGCCAACCACACGATTACCGAATCACGGTAGTCTTTCCTTTAAAATAAGTCCTTGAGTGACATTTCCTGATACAGCGAGCAGCGCCACGCGCAATGTGATACAACACCTTTAAACATCTTTTCTTGATCAAAATTTCGCCGTTGTAATAACATGGTTCTGATAACCACTGCCAAACAAGTCTGTTAAATCATGTTCTTCAACACCGACTACTCATCGAGCTAAAGGATTGTCTTTCGATTAGTCTGATCGAGGTCGTTTTAACCACTAAGGGCTGCATAGAGTACTTGACAGAGTCACCCAAGCTACATGGAGTACTTGACAGAGTCACCCAGGCTACTGGAGTACTTGATAGAGTCACCCAGGCCACCAAACCCTCTCCGTACTTTCGGTACCTTGGTACCGCCCTCCTCGCAACTTCGTTTTAGCCGCTCTTGGTGAGCCACTGGCCGCACCAGATGCTGTATTAAGCCAGCAAGGCTTCCAGATCATCCACCAATAGCGTTTCGTTCGCTGGACGCCTACCTCCGTCGGCTGCCCCATCCCACGCCCAGCTCCGGATTATGGACGTGGAAAGGTCCGACGCCAAGTTCAGGAGCTCGGGCGAACTTTGGTGCCGCCAAGACGTCCCTGGGAAGTTAACTCGAGACAAAGGGCAACCGACAGCATGGCTTCATACAAGCTGCAGGCCGTGTCGCCCTTTAGAATGAGGCCAAACGGCGCGACATCGCTCACGCCGACGTAGATGGCGGCGTGAGGCTGAAGCGGTTCCACAATCACTTTCGAGGAATGCAAGCCATAGACGCGGACGGCATCGATTCTAAAGACATGTACGGCATCCAAGCCACAGACGCGGACGGCATCAAAGCCGAAGCCGCGGACGGTATCCAGGCGACAGACGGGGACGGTATCCTGGCCACAGATGGGGACGGTATCCAGGCGACAGACGGGGACGGTATCCTGGCCACAGACGGGGACGGTATCCAGGCCACAGACGGGGACGGTATCCAGGCCACAGACGGGGACGGTATCCAGGCCACAGACGGGGACGGTATCCAGGCCAAAGACGGGAACAGTATCCAGGCGACAGACGGGGACGGTATCCTGGCCACAGACGGGGACGGTATCCAGGCCACAGACGGGGTCGGTATCCAGGCCAAAGACGGGAACGGTATCCAGGCGACAGACGGGGACGGTATCCTAGCCACAGACGGGGACGGTATCAAAGCCACAGGCGGGGCGGTATCCAGGCCACAGATGGGGACGGCATCCAGGGCACAGACGGGGACGGCATCCAGGCGGCAGACGGGAACGGTATCCAGGCGACAGACGGGGACGGCATCCAGGCGACAGACGGGGACAGTATCAAGGCCACAGACTCGGACTGTATCAAGGCCACAGACGGGGACGGTATCCAGCCCAAAGATGCGAACGGCATACAATCCACAGAGGGCATCAAGGCCACAGACGGGGACGGTATCAAGGCCACAGACGGGGACGGTATCAAGGCCACAGACGGGGACGGTGGCCAGGCCACAGACGGGGTCGGTACCAAGGCCACAGGCCGGGACCAAAAACAGATGTGTTCGCCCTATCAAACTAAGCCACGGTTTGTAACTCGCGCTTGTCTGACCACTGAGTCATGCCGGCGACGAGGCCGGCTATCCGGACATCCTGGCCACCATCGCGATGTCGAACAGCTGCTGACGAATTTCTGGAGCGATCCCTAGGCCACGAAGATCTCGTGAAGGAACCCTTGCTTGCCTGTAAAGATGTTCTTGCCAACCTCATGCAAGTCCAGCACAGATCAGGAGGACGTTTTGGTCGCAAGCGAGGCCCCTCTCAAGAAATGCCTAGGGGCACTTGTTAGCGTATTGTAGGCCCAAATTTCAATTGAAGAAGGTCCGTACCGGGTCCAAAGGGCGTCTAGAGTTCTCTTAACGCCTTTCCAGGTGATCTGTAAAACGAGTGCTGTTAGGCACCGGAGGTACAACCCGCGGCCTTATAAAGGGGCTTGTTGCGGCGGAAGTGGCCCCTGCTAGCCTGTGAGGATGCTCCGAATGAAATAAGATTCATTCGAAGGTCAACAAGGCCTCTTGACAGGCCGGTAGGAGCACTTTCAGGGCAAGCCATGAGCCCATTTGGGCTAGCAGCGGGCCCCGAGCGTTGAAACCACTCCGCGGCCTCTCTCGATTGCCCGTACTACATCTTCTTGTTTATTCGAAATGCACGTTGTAGATTTGTAGACACATTGTCATGCTTAAAATATAGTGTTCTCTTAATATTACCGCGAGGAGCGTAAGGCGCCAAGCTGGTGCCTTATTCTATCAAACAGCCGGGCCTTCGGACTACCTTCTTTGAGGACCAATTTCTGCACCAGGGGACCCATTCGGCAGACAGATGGGCCCTGCTTGGCCTCCAGGGGACGGGGCGCGGGAGGGTATGACGTGATTGCCCCCGTTGCCTTGACTAGACCAATGGCATCTTGCCAGCCAGTTCAATCCAAGCGGATACTGATAGGCTGTCCGAAAAGTCGATTTGTTTTCTGTCAGATCGCTCAGAACCATATTTCTGCTATCGATGCTGACAAACGATGGGATAGAAACTGTGAGTCTTAGAAGCACCTTTCACGCCAGCAGTTCAGACTGCGATATAAGTTGGCCCAAATTCTGAAATGTGCAAAAGCTAGGACACACAAGAGCGGGATACATCGTTTGTCATCAGGTTCATCACGACAGCAAGTAACGTTTACCATGGAAACGGTCTTGTTTCGTCTCCATGTACCTATTCAGTATTTTACGCTTGCAGATTTGGTTCCATGGCACCACACTATTAATTACCGCACACATCAAGTGACGAATAAGTACTTCATAGCAAAACAAAGAGCTTCGGAGCAAAATGTACCGCCTATTTTGACAAACCCATATAAATGATTTGGGATGCAGTCCTCTTCATCCAAAATTCCATGCTTTTGAGATCTGGTACCAAATAACCCATGCCTCCGCACAACGTCCTTTAAAATACATGCATTTCCGTGAATACGCTTGCTGGTACGTGGGTGGGCGACCACCAAAGCTAGCTTAATGCCGCCGGCCTGTCGCTTACAGCATCCAGTTTTACCTCGTTTCCATGACAACTGAAGCGTTAGCTTTTATATAAATGCAATGCACATTTAAATACACAAATGGCGAATCAGAAGTCACAGTGTTTCTGATCTTATCTCAAACTGTTCTCACGTAATGTGTTGTATGCGTATGTATCGCAAAACATTCCAAATCCCAAGTACGTCTGGCGAGATCAGCGAATTTTAACTCCCTAAGCATTCGCTCCCATTCACAGCACCTGTGTGCCAGCATATACATCCCAGCTGTATACATGCCTGATGTGCCTGTACATGCGTGGGCGCGGATAGCGCTCGTGGGTGCTGAGCTTGAACAAGCACTGCGCGTGGCTTCCATGCCGGCGTGTCCGCAGACGTGCGATCCGATGGCTGTGTGCAGGGGTGAGTGTCTGAGAGCACTTGCGTCAGTGCACATTTGCAAATGTGTGCGGATATATTTGTTTGCCCGCATGTGCGCGCATTTTGGGTACATGGACGCTAACGTGTGTGCATTTATCTTAGTGTATGTTGCGTGTGCGCATACGCGTGCTCGCGGTGTGCGTTCGTGCGTATGTGCGCGCGTGTGTGCGGGGGCGAGGGGGGAGGGGGCGGCGGGTGTATGCGTGTGTAGGGGGATGGGTCGTGTTTTCTTTGCATGACCTCTTGCTTGCCCAACTGACCTTGAGCAGTCTGCCCCGGAAGTAGATGAGCTGCTGGCGGACCGGGATGGCGGTCTTCTCCATGACCTGGACCTTGATGTCGCGCAGTGTCTCCACCGCCTCGAGAACGATCTTTTGCCGCGCCGGCGTCATCACCGTGACCTTCATGACGTGACAGCAGACGCCCTGGGTGCCGCCTCTTCGCTGCTGCTCAAATGACCATCATTTGCGCTGAACCGGACCAGAGTGGGCTTTGCTTGCCTAGCTTATCATGTTTGCTTCGTCGCTGCAGGTAATTTGGCGCGAGATTGGCCGGCGCCACATGCACAGTATGGGGCGGCGTTGGATTAAAGTGGATTTCGTCCTGATAGAGCAATCTGGTGTGGCTGTGCCCAAAGTCCGCTTAGACACCTCGGAACTGATTTTACTGGCAGTTTACCAGCGGCAGGAATTTAGGTCAATCCTGCCAGCGGGACAGGGATTTTCTGAACTGTTTATGACTACTCGAAACGGAAATGCACGTCCGGTGGTTTTGCTACCAGTAAGATTTGTATCCAGCTACTGGCACTGACTCAACAGCTTATCCGAACCTCTGTTGGGAAGATTCCGTGCTGTGATTACATTTAATCAAGTGCCTTCACCCCATAGCCGCCGGTCGCAGGCACCGGCGCCAAACGCATCGTCGAAATGTTGTGCGGGCATCGGTTGGTCCGAAGTTTGAGGTTTATGCTTTGTGCAATTTCAGTGCAGTCTTTGAGAGATTTTTAACTCGTGCGTAGCGTTGTAGAATCACACCCACATACATACGTGGGCGGGTGACACCTTTTGTGGCTTTGTCATATTTTTAAAACAAAACTGATGCTCATATGTTTTGAGACAAAATGGCTAATCTCGCCTGTTTCAGTTCCGTTTTGCCCGAGTTGTCCACAACTTGTGATTGAGACGAGAAAATATTGCTACGGATGGAACATTTATTAGGACTATTGTTCACTTTCCGTGCGTTAGTAGCCATTTTCACCACGGGTTGCAGTGCAAAACTTTTCAAACCCTTTTCAAACTTTGAAGCGCTTATCTTGTAACTACACACCTTCTACCAACAATTTTCGGAAGCAAACGTATCGCAGAGACTTAAAAAAGGTTGGCAAAGACTTATAACTTGATAAAATTGAGGTTGGTTGGAGATAACCAAGCTCACGCTTTCATGTACAGGTATGATACCAGATCTTTCCTACCGCAACTTCATGAAAAATTACAAACATTCGGCGGCATCTCTGACGTAGACGCGCCACAACAAACTCCCATATCCCTGAAGCGCCCTGTTCATGGGTATGCAGTACTTACATAGCTTGCTTATAGTACTTACAGAGCTTGTAAGGACCAAGTACCAAGATAAATGATCCTTAAATGAAATGATCCTCCAAACCCGCCCTTTTCCACACAACACCGATGTAAACAATAACGGCGCCGCCAGCATCCAACGCCCACGACCGATTCACGTTGTTGATTGCCAAGCCTAGAATGTTGCTAGAATTTGTGTGAGTTAAAAACATGGGTTAAAGAAATGTCTATAAAGGGCCTCGTTTAGTATAATGAACTGATTTGTGGTTGCATACACGTGGTTAAACACTTGCATTCTAATGGAATTGCACGAAAACATTTTTTCTTGTCAGAGGGTAAAGTATATTTAATATGTTAATAAGCATATCATATTGTGAAGTATATTATGTTATCATGTATTTAAAATTCATATACACATCTTAAAACCATTTTTAGGTTTTTTCTGTGCACTTATAAATCGTGCAAACGGTTAGTATCTGGGCCCTTCTACAACATATTGAACGGCACCCAGCACCTTCACACTCCAAATTTGAGTGAAAATAAGTTCACGAAGCCATCTGATGCGCTGAATCCAGCCATGGAATTTTCAACTAGATCCACTCCATATATTCCGCGACAAAACACCCGGCATTTTTTATAGGTCACTCTGCAGATATATTTTTGTGGCCGACAACTCATATTTGACGAATCGGAATGGTACAACAAATAATATTTTGGATATCCCAGACTTTCAATATTTTGTAATTTAGAGGTTGTGGTCTAGTGACCTCATATCATGTGACCTAGTTTGACCCGAGGACGATACAGATGTCTTATTTTTTGCTTTAAAGGTGCATTCAGTATGCTACTTTTTGTGGAAAGCAACGCCCAGATGTCTTTTAAAACTTGCATTTCAAGGGAATTGTAGTGACCCAGTTTTTGCGCTTTTGGTCGCGAAGCCCTGATCGCTGACACGCAAATCCACAATAAATTACATAACATGTGCTATACCACCATGTGTCATGTCAGCCATGACACCAACAGGGATAATAACCGACGGAAGCAGTGCGTAAACAGCCAGTGTGTAAACAGCCGGTAATCATACCGATGGTACGCTGGGTGGACTAAAAACTACAGTCCATGATTCGTTCAGCCTTTCCTAATCTGTCCCGTTGCTTATGGTTTAGTGCTTACCCATGTTTCCATGACGCCAAATAGCATGCTGTAAATCCTGGAAGGTACACAGTGGGGAACGTGCGACGCAGCGCGAGAGGTTGCGGGTGAGGGGGGGGGGGAGGGCTGCCCAGATGTATCAGTTTGCGTATCAGTATGACGTATCAGTATGCTGATGCGTTGGTCGGTGGCTTTCGTGGCAGTGGTTTGTGAGTGAATGCAGTGAACACGAGACTGTCAAGTACTGTACTGTCAAGGCCGTGACGTGACGTGACGTGACGTCAGAGCGGCGTCGGCGGCACTGATCGAAGCAGTGAACGATGCGCGAATGAGCAAACGACCACCGCTGTGTTTGACGTGTCGATGGAAGTTAACGAAGCAAACAAACAGTTTGCCTTGGGTGGAAACGACCACGGCAACAACGGCGTCCAGCTCTAGAAAAAAACCGGGACCGAGGATGAAGACTATCATAGCAGATCTTGAGACAACTGCCGCGATCAGGAGTTTTTTGCAATGTCTAGATGAAGTGTTCGCGCGGTCAAGTAATTTGTACTCATCGAGTTACACGTTTCTAGTTTCATATCAGCATTACTCACACAACAAACTGCAGCGGCATGGTTCTGAAAATGTTCATCACATATTTCGGCGGGTACCGCGAATGGTGCGCCATGGTTCAAAGCATATCGAAGATACCACTTCTTTCTAAAAAAAGTTTTAGCGATGTGTGGAATCCCAAAACGCCTCGGGGCATGTATGAAGAATGCGTGCCTTGATCGCCGTCCATTTAGCCTAGCTTATACAAGGGTGAAAGGTGCTTTTTTGTCACCGACGAAATACAGCCTAAATTACCACCTGGAGCGAAATCTATCTGAAACCGTTGCAGTATTCCTTAAAATGCGCTGGACCACCCGAAACCCAGGCAGATGATCTGCAGGCAGAGGAGCCAGGTAGGGAAGCACCGGAGCTGGACTGCAGGGCGCTGGAGCCGTGCTTGAGGTCGTCGAAGTCTGGTCTGGAATATCGAAGTCTGGAAAGAGTTTTCGTCGTTCAGATAGTCATTCACAGTCCATGCAAAGCAGACATCGCTCAAGCTCTCAAAGGTCCATACGTCACATTGGGCCAGCAGCACCGACAAATTTCCCTACATAAATACAGGAGTTCAGTTCAAAATCATATAGGCCACTGATGATGCAAACAGAAACACTGGTTGAACCTCACCTATGCATTCCCACCGCTGGGCTGTACATGCGACACAGCTGGTGCTGGGCCCGGGGGGCGCCGGAGATAAGGCGCAGAGCGCTGGTGCCTGGCTCAAGGTCGTCGAGGTCTGAAAGGATGGCTCACATCAGGTACAATATTTCGCAGACCGAGCGACAAGAATCGTGGATTAGACCCTGGAAGGATGGCATAGCACATGAACACGCATGAACAATATACAAAATAACGAACAGCTTCAAATGAGAGAATGCTATATTGTGGCTCCTAATTAGATTGCTAGCCAATGTATTGTGATTTACTAGATTGTGACTCATTCACGGGTTGGATGCCTGGACGGTTCATGAACTTCAGTCAATGAAACTTCGATCGTGGAAAAATACCACAAGGTGCTGACAAAGCTACGCCAAATATCAGTTGAAGCCTGCCATCGCATTCCCACCGCTGGAATGTGCCTGCGGCACGGCCGAGCTGGGGAGCGCCGGAGCTGGACAGCAGAGCGCCGGGCTGGGGAGCGTCGGGCTGGATTGTAGAGCACCGGACTGGGGAGCGCCGGAGCTGGACAGCAGAGCGCCGGGCTGGGGAGCGTCGGGCTGGACTGTAGAGCACCGGACTGGGGAGCGCCGGAGCTGGACAGCAGAGCGCTGGACTGGAGAGCGTCGGACTGGACTGGAGAGCGCCAGGTTGGGAAGCGCCGGAGCTGGACAGCAGAGCACCGGACTGGAGAGCGCCGGAGCTGGACTGCGAGTCACGGCGAAACGACGAATCCCAATGGGGTTAAATCAATAAGTTATGACCAAACATCGTGTTTGGCATCATCACCATGCAGTTTATTGTAACAACCACCTTAGGTGCCGAGATGAATGAGAAATCTAGGAGATGATTTGATGAAATTATGTTGCATACATGCACATAAACCTTACCTGCAGACAACTCAACATTCACAATATTACACCAACTCTAAGGCTATGACAGCCTAAAATTGTCTTGCCACCAAGTTTTCAAGAGATGTAACACCACAATTATCTGACTGTTCAATGAAATGACATAGGTAGTATAATATTACGCACCTTGGAAGTCTCCCAGATGGCAAAAAATGCACATCAGCAGCTTGTTCATTCTAAGCAATAGCTTTGGTCCATGACCATTGTTTAGCTCCTTAGTGAATCTTGCTTACATTCCGTATTGATAGGCATTTACTACATAATATTTAACATTTTAGTTATTGATATATATATATATATATATATATATATATATATATATATATATATATATATATCAAATTGATATTCATAACTATGACACATGCGGCAGGGTGATTATCAAGCTGATATTGAAATGCAGCGGTCCGTTGGCAGTCTGTCATTATAAAACACATCACGTGTGTGTGTGTGTGAGTGTGTGCGTATGCGGAGATAGGCTATCAGAGAACTAACACGTTGTCAGGTGCCCGTGGTTCAGGCATCCTTCAAAATCACCCTGTTGGCTCAGATTCTGTTTAAGAGCACCTATTAAACCGGATGGCCTCAAACGATTCTACAAACACTGAATGACAGTTGAGGTTGGTCTAATAAAACTTGGTCGTTAGGTTACCTGAGAGACACCACACACAAATAACAACACGATCATGCATCTGTGCTCATACCTGTAGACACTCCTGCGCTATTTAAACCAGCGGCCCACCACCCCAAAGCTGATGATCTTCTTATCAGCAGAAAGCTCTCGCTTTTCCTACCAGGGACGCCCTCCGTGGTAAATCCTTGCAAGAGCCGTGCAGCGCATCACAGAAGCTGGCGATTAGGTACGTCCTTGTAGTCGGTGAGCCCTCACGACACGAACACGATCAAGGCGATTGCACAACATGCAGCAACTTACACGCCGGCACGCACGGTCCTGCAGTAAGCCCAGTTCACAGCTGCACGGCCAGCATTCCAAACCATCTGTTTCAAATGGCTCGACGATTTAAAACGGGGCTCAGCAGACCGATCACGTATGTCGCAAGATGCGTGAGAAGTGCCACGATTCCCGCGACTAAAAATCTGTCTAGTTTTCGGTAGTTTAGGTTGTTTATTAGCTAAGGTGAAGCTTGGCTGAAAAATCTGTAAAAGCACTGTGCCACCACTAGTCTGTGACGTTAACATCGATATGGTATGTTTTGAGGCATATTTCTGTCACTAGCTAGAAACTATCCGGAGTCGAACTACTGAATTTGGAAGCATTTGACGCCTTAAAGGGAATGCTCCACATTTGAAGATATTGAACCAAGCATCAAACATGATAAAATAAGCCCACTGATAAGTACTGCCATATTTTTTATTGGAAAAATTGCTCTAGACAACACAATTTTTTGGTTAGTAAATATGTTCCTCAATACAACATTGTTTGATTACGTCATCGCACCTGGCACAACATTGATTAACAACCAATTGATGGTACAGTTTAGTGTTCAATAGGAGCGACGGTTATAAGCGCCTACTGCACATCCTAACACTCACCATTTCCTATCACCCACAGCGGCATCAGTTGAAATGTCCAGACTCAAAAGATCATGCCACTGTCAGAAACGCTGACCCGAATCGAAGAGAAAATTCAGGGGCATCTGATATTGAGAAAGTTGAGAGCAACATATCGGATGCATCATAACGATCCAGGAAATCATTCAGTAGTCTTTTCCAACTTCGCGTCGCTGCTAGTGACAGTGCTACGCGCGGCGTATGTGATTGTGCATACCACCAAAACACCGAACTCGTGATGACCTCTTGTTTAAAATACCTCACATATCACGATGTCATGGACCATACAGTATGAAGCACAGACGATCAGAACTGTGTGATGCAGAGATATGAAGACTGTCCTGTAGTGAACGGCGTGATGGCGTGTTTAGAATTGTTGCAAAACCTTGACAAGGACCATGTCAACTTTGACCATATAATCCGCTACAAGCAATTGATTGGTACTGACCGATGTACATCGATTGATGCCATAGGAATCGGGGGACTTCGTGCTCACTTTGAGCAAGAGGATGGTTATACTGATGAAACATCACTACGTGTTTCATCACTACAAACCAAAGGCGTGCTTTCAGGGAAATGAAAAATAACATGCCATCAAGTGAGGTAGTTGTGGTAGAAGATTTCTCTGTACACATTCTTTTGTCATCTAGGATGAGGCACAAGGCTTTTATTGGGACACTGACTAATTCCCTTTCATGGTGTATGCCTTTTGATCTGTTTGGTCCCGGATTTGCATGTTCGCATTCCAAGCCTCACCAAAGTCCATTATTTTTCGGATGGATGTGCCGCCCAGTTCAAACCGATTCAACTTCACTAACATTTGTCATCACACAAATGACTGCAATTCCACGCGGCTGATATTTTGCTGAACGTCCTACGGAAAGACTGCCTTTGAATGCATTGGGGAACCGGAAAAGTTCGACACGCTCTACAAAAGCCAGATGCTGACAGCGTAGGTTATATTGACGTTCTTGGCCACGCTGTTTGTGAAGGCTATACAGTTTCCATTTTTGGACAAGCACGAGCTGATGAGCGTGCCAGAAAGCTCGATGAACGGTTCTCCAGATATGTGACGGAAAGGCACGCAGGTACTCGACATGATTTCTCTGGTAGATTGTCCTACCATGACATTCCACGATCTATCTGGAAGTGCAGGGCGAGGGGTCCGAGTGACAAACGTAGAATGGTAGAATAGAATCGTCGGGTGCAAGAGTCGCTTGCAGAATCATCTAGGAGACATTACTCCCAGTTAAATGCTTGCTCGCTTGGCTCGAATGTGTGTCACCAGGAATACAAAAAGTTGATAAGCATGGTTAGTGTTCTTCATGCAGGAACTTACCGAGGCAAACGAACACCCATCTAATTGATTAGCAAGTCAGCAGATTCTCGAAGGACTGAACTGTTGAGGGCAGGCCTTTCTTTTATTACCATTATGTCCTCATTAGAAAAATGCCAGCTCAGACTAAATAGTTAATCGTTACGCAGCTTCTTCCGAAAAATGATCGAGCATATAGCTCCGTGAGCGGTTATGTAACTGGACTTACAGTCGCATGGACTGATTTGGCGCATCAGATAACCTCAATGATTCATTTTCATCTACACCTGAGAGATTATTCGACACTGTATCATTTTGCAAAGCACTAGTTATGGCGGCATGCCCCATAAGTACGTTACAGTCGTGCTTAACGAAATTATGTTTCTAGAAACAACCCGTCCGGGAAAAATCATCATAAAAATGAACTCACCAGGAGCACTTTGAGCACACACAAATCGCGCATTTCTTCTGTACTAGGGTCATCCTAGGTCACACAATTCAAGATCACAAGATCATGGAGTCAAAACTTCCAAAAAAAAAAACAGAAAAATCTGAAGGATGCAAATGGGTCCTTACATCATTGCAAGCTCAGCAATACAATTTTTGTAATTTGAATTGCTTAGTCATGATCCATCGGTCAACAAAGATGTCTATGTAAGGTAACCAATTAAAAACGCTGTAGGCTTTAACTCGGTGGTCGTTGCGTTCATCAACCTGAAAGTCTCACAGCGGGATCAACGTATCAGATAACCAAATGGATGCATTTTTATCCAACTTTGGAATACAAGGGTGCTAATCTGTCATTTCTTTGGTCCTCAGTCGTCATCAGTCATCAGTTTTTTCATCAATCATCAGTTTTTCAGAGCGATGTGATGAAATGTCCGCCCAATCTTTTCAAAATTCCAGCTGGTGTATTTTACCGTTTTGAGGTCTTGCCGAGTGTTGAAAAGGACTTTGAGATGTAAGGGTTTCAAATCTTCGTTGAATCCAACTATAATCATCATCATCACTTATTTAACATCGTGCTGGATAACATAAAATGGAAAAGCACGCAATTTCGTGTATTCCTACAACATGCATTCAATATATGTGGTCGCCTCACACTCTACACATAAAAGGCCATCCTAGATTCATGTGTGTGTGCACCTACATTAATAATTTTTCACGATTCCTTACTGTTCAAGGAAAAGCAGAACTTAACAAGTACGACAGATAGCAGCGTGTGCCATAGCATGCGCGCAGAGTGAGCTGTGCACACAACTGTGTCGACATAATAGCTGTGCAAATAAGGAATCAATGATTGCCATTCAATCAATGATTGATCAATGGTGCTCAAGCTGGGAACACTGACCGGTCGGTCGCTTACATTGAGCTCTGCTAAAAATCGCCCGAAAACCCATCATTTAATTCGTGGCTCCAGGAAGAGAAATAAACATAGGTTCCCTGCCGCTCATAAAGCAACCTTGATACCTTTGAAAGATTTGAAGCCGAATCGTCCAACTTCCCATGCGAATGTTGCTGCTAATTTGCTGAAAGCTTTCTGCGGTTTCGGAGTAATTGCCGATGGCCGTTATCGCGGGTCCTCAGCCGCCAGTGGTGGCCGCCGCGCGCCGCCTGGAGCCCCGCCTGTCCGCTCAGACCCCGTGAGTTTGCACCCTCTATAGAGTATCTGATGACACGCCCAAGGGTGACGCCACCCGACTGATAATGGCGGCACGCGAGGTCTTCTGACGTCACTGGGGTTTTACGCGCACCCAACCTCTGAGGCTTTACAGCGCCGCCTGACTTTCACCCTGACAGAAAGGGTGGGCACCGCAGGGAATTGAACCCCATGCCTTCAATTTCACAGAAACGCAGCTTATCTCTATTCTTTCCATATCAATCAATGGAGCGGGCTATCATCAGCTTACACAAACATCATCAGTCCTGTTTATGCCCGTGAAAAGCAACAAACAAATTTATCTCACAATGTAACAGCGTCACTTGCATACGGAACGCAATGCTTGACTCCTGCATGCATACCTACGAATCCAACAAGATATGTTGCGTGCACGAGACATGCGAAACATTAATCACTGCACAAGCGCAGCGATGTGGTAACTAGGTTATAGGGGTCTAAGCACGCTTAAGTCGTGCAGTGCTTTAATCAATGCGCTTGAAAATCATTTGTTCTCAACTTGATTGACATGTGCGCGTATGCGCGCCGCGTGACAGCAACGCACATCTCTGCGAGTCTGATATTCAGACAGGATTCATGAGATAGCTTATTTTCTACCTGACCCACATGCGTTTGAACCCCCCGAAGGATCGCAACTTTGAATGATTGCAATGCAAAGAATCGGTGCAAAATGCAAAAACGCGATATCATGCAATGCGAATACAGAGGTCTTCAATGCGAGGCAGTGCGTATGCGAAGAAATACAGGTGCGAGTAAACGCAACAGAAAGTTTTGGGATACCAACTATGGCACAATGAAGTTAGTTTAAAAGAAGCTTGTCCAGCCTTTTTATTTGCCGACAAGACATGCCTGCAGGCATTTCGACCAAGCGACTACTAATACCAGCAACGTACAGCGCATTTGAGGCTTCTGACCATGATGTTGAATAACATAGCTTTTCTCAGCCATGGTGTCAATGGCTGTATGCGCTGAGCGGGTGCGAACACAGTCCTTTTAGGAACAGGAGCAATTTCACCAATCAGCGAGACGGAAACAACCAGTTTAAGCGACAATCCACACGGCCTGGGTGGGTGGTCAACCAGATCCCAAAGGTTTTTCCGGAATAATTTCCAAACGGCGCGGCAAAGCCACGCAAAAATTTGCGCAGATATAGACAGTTGTAAAGCAGGTCGTTTGGTATCAAACTTTTACATGTACCTTGTAAGGTCACGGACCTATGGCAGGTCAAAGTCAGTTCATGGATTCAGCGAACAAATTTATAAGGAATCGTTCAATCTGATGCAACAACGGATTATCAAACGAAGCCATAAATCTCTGTGGTAGTTCCTTAGGCAACGCAGCAATTATATTTACAAATTCCATTGACCTAGGGTCAAGTATGTATGCAGACCAAGGTCAAACCAACCTGTTTTATTACTCTAGAGCTTGCTGCATGGGGTAGTCACTGGTGCTTACTATTGATTTGTTGGCAACAAGAATCGCATTAACATCTCTCATTGGCTTCTTAAAGGTGAAAACTGGTAACTAACATAAAATGACCCGGGTAAACATTCTGTTTGTAGGGACATACCGCCAAGAGCAATCCTTGGCGCTTATTCGAACGCAAAATCAGTGCGGTCTTGTACTATTTTGATCACCGTGAATTTCAAGAGGTCGAACAAGGTCATTGTCCTTAAGTAAGCACCAGTGACCTTTTGCTTAGAACAGGCATCTTAGTTCACGGTGGTTGCATGAAAAGGTCTGGGGCATTCTGGACACCACTCTGGAGTTTGACCTTGTTTAACCCTATTTGACCCGAAGGTCATAACCTAGGAATCTCGAATTTTGACATAACTGAGTTCATGTGCAGGCCAATGCACCCTGTGAATTTGGTGTTTCTAGCTCTCTGAGTTTCCGAAATCTCAGTGCGGTCAAATTGACCCCCACCCAAGCGAAGTGTTTTCAACCGGCTGCACGGCCGCGTGCTAATGGCGCATTCAAGACAGACGAAAACTTCACGGAAATATTCGATGACAAGTGCCTTCACTTCACCGACGACTGGTATGATAACAGCCACAGAAATAATAACGGCACGTGTTCCCCTTATTTCAGAAAAAACGTAACTGCGTAAATTTTGGCCTTGTTATGAGCAAGAGAGGCCATCGGCCCCGTAGTAGAAGACTCAACATCCTAGGATCAAATCAATACAGAAATATTGAAAGACTGCAGTTGAGCATCACCGTGATCTGAGTAAGTGTTACATAGTCTGCAGACTATGCAACTTTCTGCAACTTTCAATCTAAATGGAATGTTCCATTAACGTCATAGGTTGATGATCTTTTTACACGAAGCTGCCTACAGATACGGTTATTTGAAGAAATGGACATATCGGACAAGACAAAGGCCTTCATGAAAAATATGCTGAAAATAGCAGTTATCGGAGTAAGTGAGAACCGT
Source organism: Pollicipes pollicipes (assembly GCF_011947565.3). Taxonomy (NCBI): domain Eukaryota; kingdom Metazoa; phylum Arthropoda; class Thecostraca; order Pollicipedomorpha; family Pollicipedidae; genus Pollicipes; species Pollicipes pollicipes. The sequence goes on from NW_023597055.1 coordinate 1,477,848, forward strand.
ATTGTGTGAGTGCACTGTGGTCGTGATCGCGAATCGCATCGTCTCCAGACATGGATAAGCACGCTGTATGCCACCACTCGTTCAGGTCCTACAATTGTTGCGCGTTTGCTACACCAGTAATTGCTGGCTGTATTGACAATTGAGTAAATCTAGGGCAATGAAAGGCTCACAGTTTCCCATGGATTTCGGCGATCATGGGCATTGCTTGTGATTTGTGAGTTATTGTTTACTTGCGAATCAAGCGGAATGATTCTAGGGACAGCCGAATCACAGGACGATAGGGACCTGTCTTCCGTTCTTTCATACTTTTTTTTTTGCTGCTGAGTTGGGCATCGAAACTCGGGTGCAAACTCGGACAGGTGGGCCGTGTGGATCCTGTTGCAAGTTATCCGGCAGTTGCATGAAGGTAATTTTGCAGTTCGGAGATAATTCACGTGTTACATGACCACATCTGAAACCGTGCCTGTGCTCTTTCAAAAGGCTCCTTGTGTCGTTGAAGGGATCATTATACGCAAGACACACTATCGTGTCACTCGTGTCAATCCGAAATCAACCGAAAAATGCCTGGCGGGAGACCATGGCAGCCGAAACAGCACCGCCAACGAGTGTGAATACTGGACATCACCCCAACCCATCTTCTACCCCGAAGGTTTGACGCACTTTTGTGACAGCGATACGGTAAAATGTTCCATTGTCTCGTATGATGATGATCATCATCATATAATCATTGTCACCAACTGCAGTTTGAGTTACCGCGGAACGGCCACGTAGGCCTGTGTTAGAGGATATATAACAATTTTGACGAAAAACACAATTTTGAATGTATGCCTGCTTGTGATTGAAAAACCCTTGCTTCGAATTTCCGCATTTGACAAAATAGCATTGTGAAAATAGAAACAAAAAGGTCACGTGACTATTGGTTACGACATCACAAGTTTGAATTCTAGGAAACCAAAAACTTGAGATAGTCAGAAACTGCATTGGCTGATTGGAAGTTCTTTGGTACATAGGTTTGTACAGCTTAACTAATCATTGATTGAATTACAGGATTTGAAACATGCTATTGTTAGCTGACCTGTTAAAAACGCCCGGGGATATAACTCGTCAACTGATGCTTAGAACTTTTTGGAAATCGCACAGTGGGATTCAGGTATAAGGAAATTCCCTGATATAATTTTTTCGTTTTCTGAAATGATTAAGTCCGCACCTTTTGAATGGATGGATTTCTGGGTCAGAGCTCGCGTTGAGCAGTGCTTGTTGCGTGAACCCTGACCCCTACTATCCGATCGCCCAATTCCAGGCTAACTGCAGAATTTTGTGGCAAAAGTTTAAAGTGCAGCGACGTTCGGCACGGTCCGCCCCGCCCTATGACGTAAACTGACCTTTAGTGCGGACGCTGCCACCGGCCGCAAGCCATATCTGTCGAGGGCAAATAGCGAGCGCTTAAAGCGACTCGAACCTGCCCCGCCACGGGTGGGTAGAGCTGAAGGCAGACGACGGAGGCAGGGAAGGACCTTTCAACACATAAGTTATTGATCGTTGTGGCACGACCGATTTATCGTGGAACGCCGATGTTATTTCGAAGAGGCACCCCGGCCCCGTTGCCCTCCCCCCTCCCCGAACAGGCAGGCTAAGCTGTGTGACCTAGACTATGACCTCTTCGTCCGCGGCAAGTTCAAGAACCGCGGACTTTGCGGCGAACGCGTGGGACGGACTTTCCACGGCGCGGAAAACAGCTCATTGCTTCAGTTGCGTCATCAGAGTGAAGTCAGGAGGCACGATCGGACTTCCGGGACAGAGCGAACGTTTCCCCAGCTTCGGTCGCCGCTGCCGACCGGCCACTCCCTGACCGCTGCGAGCAAATGGGCTCTCGCTTCGCGGTGATGCCGCCACAGACCACAGCCAGGTCCCAGCCACAGCTCGCGCGGAGCACCGGTCGCAGAGGCGAGCTGAGAAGTGGATAAGCAGCCTCTCCGTTTGAAATGTGTTTATTTCCGTTCATACATCACCAACAGGCGGGAACTTTACTATCAAAAGAGGAAACGTGAGTTGCGACCCTTCTCCGTTCCTTTCCACCCCCTACGATGAACGCAGTTGTTGATAAGGCGACAGTGCGAAATGCTATCTGTCGTAGTTTTGGGTTGTGGTATTTGGGTGAGCAATGTAGAATAATGCAGCTATGCTCACCTTACGACGGATATGTGAACGCGATTCAAGAGAACGTAACATCACGAACAGATGACCGGCCCGCCGCCCCCCCCCCCCCCTCAACTTGGGGCTACAGCCCCCCAAATTTAAGAAGAAAGTGGACTAAATCCGCACAGAAGCCCATTTGTTGGCGTTGAAGTCCATTTGTTGCAGGTGGTTTGCGTCATTCTGCATTACTCAGCTCCCCCAAGTCATTTTACGCAGCTACGTCTCTGGTTGTACATCACTGATTCAATGACGGAACAATGCAGTTTCACGAAGTAGGTAAATGGTACGAATGAGTTTTGTAGAGCGTGTCTCACACTTAGGGAATATTTCAAAAAACATACTCTAATGAAACCTCAGGGCCAGTTTCATTCAATAACACTGTGCAGTACCACTGCAGCACCGTCAATAAAAAGAAGGACATCAATAATTTTCGAGTTCAAATTACAGTGTTAGCGCTTTGGAACAGCACTACGCGTTTCCCTGCAGCAGCAAATGAAACAAGAACGTTTGTGAGTCGCCCAGCGAGCGACCAGGGCCTGTTACCGAGAAGCGCATTGGTTTACGTTGTGAGTCAGTCCTATGGGCCAATGCTATGCGCCCATTCCAAAGCCAAAGTGCGCCTCAAAAAGAAGCCACTGTGTCGGTGACTGCCATAGAAGAGAAGTTAGAGCCACAGTATAACGTGGGCGTTGAATTCACGAGATAAATAGCTTCATCGTTCGTACATCTCTGTGTCTAAACAGGCCTATTTTAAACAAGCCACCGAGGTGGCCGGTGGAATATCCGTTTGCTCGGGTGGGGGTTTATCTGACTTCCCCGATATCGTAGAAACTAAAGAGCTAGAGACGCCAAATTCACAGGGTGGGTTGACCTGTACATGAACTTGGTTGTATCAACTATTTAAATTCCTAAGTCATGACCTTAAGGTCAAAGTGAGGTCAAGCAACGTCAACATCCAGATTGGTATCTAAGGTGCCCACAGACCTGTTCACACAACCGCCGTGAACCTAGATCCCTTTTCTAAGCAAAAGTTCACTGGTGCCAAAGTCATTGGCCTTGTTTGACCTTAAGAAGGTCATGGTGACCAAAACCATACAAGACTGCTCTGATCTGATCTGATTCTAATATCTGAATAAGTGTCAAAGATTGCGCTGGGGGGAGGGGGGAAGAGGGCTCCTTAAAAAAAAATGATGGCGTGCGTCATTTCAGGGCAGTGACCTGTTCTGACCTTTAACAAATTCATGGACGGTGTATGATGCGGTTTCTGTCATTAATTTATATGAAATGAGCACCAGAAACTACCCATGCAGCAAGCTCTCGAGTAAAAAACGATTGCTTTTGACTTTGATCTGACCTTGATATCTGATCCTACATCACTGAAATTTTGTATTTACTTGTTGTTTTGCCCGACAGACTATATCAGGGATGTATGGCTTCGTCCAACACTCCGTTGTTGCATCAGATTCAGCGATTCCCTAGAAATTGCATTCCCTGAAATCATGGCCTGACTTGGACATGCCATAAATCAACGATCTTATAAGATGCATCCAAATTTTCGCCATGAAAGATTCACTATGGCATTGTCTACAGTTATGTGAAATTTGGTGTGGCTACGCAGCGTCCTTTGGAAATAATTTCGGAAAGCCCTGTGGGGCAAACTGACTCCCATCCGAGCGCGTGTTAAGCTTCCAAAGCATTTATTGCACAAAGACGTTGATAAATCATTGTGGCGCAAACATTACAGAACACACACGTTGGAAAATCAATGCAAATTAAAGGTATTGACGTCGTAGCAGTAAGCAGGGAGACTAATAAGGTATCTCTTGCAAGAGCGGCCACCTCAAACCAAAACTTTGGGCTATTCAGAAGGATAGCAAGGTTACTGGCATTACTGATCAAATCGTACGCGTTTGATCTGACGATAACAAGCAGGCATAAAAAGATAGCATACTCCATTTAAAGACTTCAGGCTGTTGAAAGCCCAGAGCACACCCTGCCAACTTCTGTAATTGTTTGTTTCCAAGAAGGGAAGTGCGTTTGGAGTTTAGAAGCAATAATGCTTAATATGTAATCATAATAATAATAATAGCTGATGTTAAACAGCACTGATAGAAATAATATAAGTAATTGCAGCTTACATGCTATAAAGACACACACACACACACACACACACACACACACACACACACACACACACACACACACACACACATATATATATATATATATATATATATATATATATATATATATATATATATATATATTATGAAGCGATAATAGACATCGAGCCAGTGAAAACGCACAAGCACTGGTCTAACTTAGAATAATTACCCGCGATTGGTATTTTCAGATATTTTGTGAGTTCAATCTCATTTAACCTGGCATCGTTCATGGAACGATACACACCCCATCACTGTCCAATACCCATCACCGAGTAGAAATTAATCCGTTTCTATTATCTCAGTATGTAAGAGTTGGACCTGGGTCATTACAACGACAATCAATAGCCCTAATTAAGCTCTCCCAAAATGGGCCTCGTTAACCCGGCATTGACTGGGGTCAAATGCGCTTGCCCTGGCCAGCATTCGCGATAATTCAAGAACGTATAGAGATGTCGCTTCAAAGTTTCCGGCAGCTGTTGATTGATGAATTCTACGCCTTGTGTTAAGGTAGCAATGATGAGACCTTGATGGATAAAGAGGGAATGACGTCAAAGTGCTGTCATGGTTGCCGGTTTTTACAAAAGCGCAGAGACATAGACACATTGACAGAACCAAACGAAATAACAAGTTTGACATCTGTAAGTGGAAAATGTGAGCCAATTATTTCACCATGCATATGCACTTGTGCTGTGTTGCTTCAGCACTGCACGTAGAAATATTTCAATGTAAAACAACAAAAGTAAATATAAAAAGCACTCTCTACATCTTTGGTCTCAGACTCAAAATGGCAACGACATGAAAAATATCCTAGACACGACTACAGCGGATGCATGTACCAAGTTTCGAGTAATTATCTGTAACAATGACTGAGCTATGACTTGAAATGCATCACAGTGCATGTTGTTCATGCTCGTATAGGCCTAGGCCCGTAAAAGGCCAAAATAGGCCCAGGCCCGTGATAGGCCCAGATAGGCCCAGGGCCGTGGTGGCGTGCGGCGGGGCTGAGGTCTGCTGCAGCGACGCGGTAATGGGGCGGCGGAAGCCTTTTAGCAGTTTTACACGCGAACCGACGATGACGTGACTGGAGGCGGCGTGGAAGGGTATCAGGTTGCGATGTCGGCAGGCCTGAACCGTTGGAAACAACGCGAACATAGATCCAACCGCTTATTCACCACAGAGGTCATCCATTTTACCCTGACCTTAGACGGCTTATGAACAAGTAACAGCTCTCGTCTCTCATGCCCGTAATTGCGGCTAAGCTCTTCTCCCTCGCGTTTACATGGTTCAAATATCACGGAAATCATTGGACGAAAAAAAGACAAATAATAACCCAAGGTTTCACCTCTCATTTGCACGTCACGTGACCCCCGTTTTAGGCCTAGTATGGCGCGCGTAACGTTGGATACTTTCCCATCTAGAATGTTTGATCAGGGAGTAATGAGTTCACACCATGAGGCTGGTTTCTAAATGCTTCGCTTTGTGGGGGTGTTCAGCTATTCCAAAGCAACATTTTATAATCTGACCTTGACCTGTGGTTTTAATACTCATTTCCACTCAAGATTGTTGTAATCTAAGACCGCACGTCACTTCTTTTTCGATCGCAGTTTGAATTTTTAATTCGGCCTGCCCGTTTTCGTTCTTGAGATAAGCAGGGCTTCGAGTGTGCCCCTACCCCCTCCGGTCAATGGCGTGCCGCTGAGGAGCCAGGTCCACACCGACTCAACCTCGTGGCATCATTCGGATGACGTCAGGAGGAACATTCCCTCGCGATCAGATCGTTCCATGACCAATGACGTCACAAATCTCACAGAGTGTCTCCAAATCACTAACGACGGGTTATAACACTGGGTTCTGTGATTACCGTGGTGTTAGCCACAGATCTTTCAAGTTAGGGATACGAGTTCTACATGACAGGAGTCAGAGTGAGGGGTACTTCATGACGGCTCAGATTATTGGCAATTATGCTGTCAAATGCTGGGAAGCAAGTAGATTGACACTGTTCAATGCAAATGTTCTTGCACACCACATATAATTTGTTGACATGTTGGTATGTCTGGATCATGGACACCCTGCATGTAGGGTGAACTGGCGAAATTCAGCGAGAGCTTTGAAATTTTCCCGCCCTTTCATATAACCTGTATCGACTTTTCCCCACGCATCTCTCCTCTAAATCCAAGCTAAAACCGATATTCAAACCCTGTTAGTTCAACGAAACGATCCTTTATTTGCTAGCCTTCACGTAAACATGCAACGCCTGACTATTCGTGAGTTTGAAAAATGGACACAACATTTTTCAGAATGTCGGCCTAATAGAAGATCTTCAGCCCGCTCGGCACGCTCTGGCCAGCTAGCGGTCCAGCCCGCGAAAGATCGCAGCGATGATTAGGCGTTAATCCGCAAGCGCTAACACGGACTCGGGTGGGCAGCTGTAGATATTTGAATAGCGGATTTTTGGTGTAAAAAATTACATGTACCTTGCACGTTCGCCGACCTACGACAGGTGAAATTCCGGCCATAGATTCAACGAGGGCAATTTTTAGGGAATCGTTGAATATGGTAGAACAATAGAGCGTTAGACGAAGCCATGCACCTCTGAGATATTTTCTTAGGCAACACAACAACTTAATTGACAAATTCCATTGACCTAAGTTCAGTTTTGAAGGTTAGATCAAGGTTAAAACCAGCATGTTTTATCTTATATGCTTAATTTTGAGAGCTTTGAGAGATTAGCTTAGCTAATCGATTGCTCGATATATGGGTTACTTTCTGATGCTCCTTTTAAATTCGTTGATGACAGGCAACGCTTTACATTTTGAATTTATTGGTATCAGGGAACGCACCATGCATTTTCCACAAGCTTCTTCAAGATCAGAAAAGGTCACTGCCTTGAAATGACCCGGTTCACATTTTGTTTCTTGGAACATAGCGCCAAAACAATGCGGAACATAGCGGTCTAAAACCACCCGATAACAGGCTTTGCAGAAGTGTACCGCAACGGGCCGAGTTGCTGGGCATGCGCGTACAGTTGGAATGGGCTCCCGCGAAACTTCAACAGTGCATTGTCCAGGACCACGCACAAGCCTTGGCTGACGCGTTCCCTGAGGCTTTCATAGAGTTTTAGGAACAAACATCTCGTCGGTGGGAACTTGTCCCGCCTTCGCCTTTCTCTCTCGTTTCATTGAATGTGACGTGCCGCAATGGCGTATCAGAACACGCGCTATGCACGGAGAGAAATGGGGGAGCAAACGAAACAGACACACGACGAAAACACATTGACACGCTACAGACCTTTCCTATGCTCGGGGAGGGTGAAGGTAAACGGTTTGGATATATCCGAGGGAATTATACACATGTAACTAAGACAGCCCTTATAGCCTTATCGCCCGTGAAATAGCCAGGAAGATGGAGATATAGGTGCATTGATATTTCGGATGCATAGCTTTACCAAACAAACATCAGTTGAAGTAGTGGCTACTTTTTTATTTATGTCTTATTTATGTGCATAATGGTTCTTCCAACCGCACTTAACAACTTGCACATTATAAGCATCGGCATGCGACATGAACAGATCACACCTAAGTTTCAATTGTCTGGCCATTATCGCTCATGGGCGTGAAGGTTTTATGGAATTTCGGGTTATGTGTGACTGTTCAGAAATCATGGAAACATTGCTGTGCGGTATGATTTTGTGATATGCGTCATGCCTCACAGGCTTTTGTAAACTATACAAGCCTACTCGTCGTTCTTAGGTTGAGTATTCTAACACAACTTCTTTGGTTTAGGCTCTCTGTTCAGCGTATATCGCCATGCATTGCACAGCCTCAGGGATACCCACGTTGATAAGAGCATTTGGCGACTCCACTTTTGATAAATATATGATTGCTTGGTGCAGTGTTTTGCACGGTCCACAAATTCCGGCCAATTCAAGCTATCTTTTACGCATCGGTGGACACCGTCACTAAAACAAGAAGTTTCGTTTTCATCATTCCGTCGCTTTAGAAACGTGGTTCCATTGCTTGTCACTGTCACTCTGCAGAAAACTTAACGGAAAGTACTAAGTCAATTGCTTGTTAAGTTTTCCAAACGTGTTTAAACCCACAACATCGTTTTTCCAAGTTCCCTCAGGCAGTAACATTTCCCACAGGAACAGCATGAAATTCTGGTGAGGAGACAATCCGCCAGAATGTATATGAGAGACAAAACGAAGCTCTCAATGTGCCCACTATGCCTGCGCTATTAACTGTGTTAATGCAGCGTTGACACGGTCACCACGCTGCGAATGACTTGGTAAACGAGAAGCGTAACTTGGCCTTCACGGCTCTCACTCCTCACTCTAAGCGCATTACTGACTGCACGTCTAGCGTTTGATGTGGTCCGCACGTCGCGAGAGGGCAGCGTGAACATACACCTACAAGAAACGAGGTCACCAAGCGCTTCTTAAAAACGTTTCGGATCTTCTGGACGGAAGATGCTTCGCGTGCACTCAGAGCGTACAGTCCTCGGTCCGTGAAATTCCTTCCTTTATGACCAGATTCACACGCATGCACGGGGAACGGCCGGCAACGGTGGTGACAACGGCGCCAGCATGCCCGCGGCGGCAGGAAGAGCGCGTGGCGCTGGCAGGGGTGCAGCGTGTCCAGGCGGAACACTGCCAGCTAGCACCATCTCCTTCACGCGACATTTCTCGCGCTCGCAAACTCGGGTAGTATCTTGCCGATGATTGCGACAAACCGGGCGGCGTCGTCGCGCACCCGCAGCCCCCGGAGTTCCGTCATCGCCCGGGATGTGATGCTGCCGGTCACTGGAGTTCCATCACCGCCGGGAACGTCACGCTGTTAGCCGCCTCTCACCACGCTGAGTCCGCGCTGCCGCAGTTAGGCGGGCAACGGAGCTGGTGCCTTGCCCGGTACAGCTGCCTCCGGGGGTTTAACCCGCAAAACGCACCAGAGAAACAGCCGAACATCGCCGTTTTGTTTCAGATACATCGGCGGTTGAAAAGCGACAGTAACGGGTTGTTGGAGTGAAGGACCAAGTTGTAATGCGGTTTATGGGCTACAAAGGCAACGGAAGTTGCTGGTTCCGCTTCATTTTCAAAAGCAACGAGCCCATTGCTGTTACAAAAAAGACGTTTGATGCGTCGCGGGGTAACGGAGTCGTGAATCGTTCCCACCTTTGTTTTTTTACGGTCGTCCACTGGACAGCTGTCAAGCGAGCAGTGGCTAAGGCAAAGGGGAGGAGGTACAGGGGGCACGTGCCCCCTCCCTCTCCCCTTAAGTCACAAAGGCCCTTCGGGCCTCTCGAGACCAACGACCAAGGGCCCGATTTCAAAGCCCGTCGGGCCTTGAAATCGGCCAACTTGAAGGACCAACTTGCACTGGACGCATTACATTGATTGAGACCCAGGTGCAGTCTGTGGATGCCAGCAATTGTGCTAACGTACGCCAGACACGGACAACGCGACGATCATATTTTTTTTTTGAACTTGAACAATTGGCCGTTGCCAATGGCCAATCAGGTGGGGGTATTTGTGCGGTGTTTATGTGGCGGTATGGATGCCTGGGTGACTTTAAAGGGAATGGTCCACATTTGTATGCCGTTTTGAACTGAAATAGCCATCTTGAGGACCTTTTGATGCAGTTCACGGTCATGTCCTTTTCAAGGCCTAAAACGATCTGTTTCCCGGGTTACACGCCCGCAAAAGTGCGAAAAGGCTTATTTGGAGCCTATTTCAAAGATGCCTCCGCAATGATGATGTCATAGAAACGTCACACGATCGCCGTAAGGTTTCAGGCTGTTTTCTGCTTATGGTCTAAATAGCATGGCAGCTGGAACATTCGCAAAGGCGAAGATGCGGCACGTATTATACAATGCGCGGAAAATGATTGGCTGCTAGCAAGATTTCACTGCTGAAGACGTGTCGCGAACGTAAGCGTGACCACTTTCAGATTGTGCGGCACTCGTCGCGAACGGGTCATTTTTCCTTATTTCTAGGCCACAGGTCAATGCTATAAAAAAGAACGGCACTGTCTGCAATGAGAGTACGGGACCCAAAAAACGGGCACTCTCCCGAAAGTTATAAAAAAAGAAGACGCGACGGCAAATCTGCATTTTTCCCCTGCTGGCGTTTTTTTTTTCTTCGTCTACTAACGCATCTCTTAGAGACAGCTCGGTTGGCGTCTTGTGTACCAGAGCACAGAACCTTGCATCGGTTTATGGGTTAGCAAGGCATTATAAAATCACGGAAACATTACAGTAATATTAAATATATATCTCACTAAATATTTCACACGTATGGTACCAGAAATCTAAATCTTGAACAAAAGATTGTGTTCTACAAGTAGAACATCTTGAGCCGCATTACCATCAACCCCCGTTGGGACTTCGTTTTGAAGAGAGGTCACAGTGAAATCCGGGGTTATGACTGAAAATCCGTGCGGAAATTGCGAGAAAACCTGCCATTTGATAGTCCCGCGAGCTGTGCAAATGTGAGAGTACACTTATTTGACAAAAGGGTGTGAATCTGGGGCTCAAATGTGTGTGATCACTGGTGGTGTGTGCCAGTGGCTTGTATTGATCTTGATGTGATGGGGAGTGTACGTGCGAGGTTTGTACGTATGAGAGACATTGTTTTAGTATTCTTAAGTCTAGTGACTCTCAATAAAATGTGCTCTATTGTTGCCTGACTTTACTTTTATGTTTGTGTTTAAATATGACAAAGCAATGCTGGCAAACTAAGCGAAACACTAGCACAAGCACATATGTTGCAGGGGTGTACCAAGGCAAGGTGGTACTTCATTATGATCTTGCCAACATTTTGAGCCTTTTAAGGTATTACAGCATGTAATTAATTCACTCCATGCCATTATATCAGCAATTCATTTGGGCGGTAGAGGCTGGTGCGTGCAGCTAATAAATGAACATGCTCGGTATAGTTTCGCATTATAGAACTTTGCAAAATTGTCTGTTACTAAACGTTTCTGAAAATATAGAGCGGCGTTATTACTGATGCACATTGTACTGTCTTCACAAATTGTGCATGCAGGGGAGCATTGCTCGTGAGTCATCAATGTCATAGTCACTGCAACTTGCGTAGAACGCTGGTTACTGAGAAAGGTGGAAAAGTATTGCTGTTGGAGTCTTGGATAACACTTAATAATATGATTATCATGGGCATTGTGTGCACTGGTAGCTTCATCACTTCCTTGCATTTTGTCCACCCAGCCATAACTACATGCACTTGTCATGTCTGCAGCCTTGTGCACGGTCGGCATGTTTGCAGTGTCATTTCACCACATGTACAATTTTCCTGTTATTTTTTAGTAAGGCAGCCCGATTGCTGCAGCATGTTGCATGTGGAAGTCGAAGATGTGCTTGCATCTTTCTCACCTACGTTTTGTGGATTTCCAAAACAGGCTGAGCAGGTGATGCCAATTATTGGTTGTCTGCTTTGCTGAAAGTCATTTGTATACTGTATCATGTGTTATTGCTTGGCCATATGTCAGATGGGCAGTCAATACAAGAGAGCACACTTGGCCCATCTTTTCATCCTGGAATTCATTATGGAAGCAGCATGGATTGTAGTTCAAATACCATATCGTTGTTCATTATGTCATGCCACAGTACAGGACTAAGGTAGTGCCACCATTAAGCTTTTAACATGTGCCATTACACAATATACCACCTTGGTTGACACCCTATGTGAAGCCTGTGAGACAGCAGCTTATAATTTATGTATGACTGATAACAACTGATTTAACAATGCCAAAGGACTATGAACAGCAAGAATGTCATTGCACCACAATGGTTATATCAGGGTTAAGTATTAATTGCATAAATAATCCTCATTTAAACAAAATTATTGGTAGCCCAGCCTTACCATCGTTACCATAGCAATAGCAACGCTTTGGCAATCAATTCATGGCAATGCTGCAAAGTTATTTATTTTCACGTGACGCCACATTTCCAGTTACAAACAATAAAGAAAGTAACTACTGTCCACATCACATGATATCAATGTCAGGACGACAGCACTGCAGGGAACGACGGGTAAACAATAAAGCATTGCCAAAAATCATCACCAGCATAGCAACAACAGCAGCAGCACAGCATATCGTGCTTTGATATTGATAATCTGCCCTAAAAGCTGGTGATCGCTACGTTGTGTATGTCAAACAGTCCACCAAAGCTTTTCTTACAGCCAGCACCAAGACAACAAATCTACGAACAAACCACACACTAACCCGCCACCCGACACAACCTCCGTGACGAGAACGGCCGGTTGGCGTCGGCTTTCGTGTGTTTCGAGGTATCCTTTAGGTCTGGCTGCCAGATGCTGCCAGGTCTTGCTGTCGTCACAAAAACCATTCCATGACGCCATGAAACAATGGCGTAATGGGGCTCATTTTTACAAACATTGAAACTTTGCTACTTAGCGTCATTTTTGAACCTTGAAAATTTACCAATAGTTAGAAGTAAGCGCTTTCCATCATATCTGGTGCCTACCTCAATGTCTTCAAATGTGGAACATGCCTTTAACATAATTTACACGAAATAATCTGCACAAACTCGTTGGTGTCAAACTCAGAAGTCAGGGGGTTTTGCGTTTTAATAATGGCACGGCTGTGGGGTGCACTGAATGATGTTCGCTGTCAGTTCAAAACCCCATATAACTGTGGAACCCTTACTTTAAGCCGCACTGAAGTCATTGTGCCAACTATTTCAACGTTCTAGGCACGTCTAATTTGATGGCTAGTGCCCGGAAAGGTGAGGCATCTCTTAAATGTTTAATACGGCGAATTGAAATGCCAAAAGTAAAAAGGAGGCCAAGTCAGGTTTGCCTGGGGACATCCACCCATCTAAGAATGGACTATGAAACAAATTACCAAAACAAAACTTTTAGCTTTACTTTTAAAACCAAACTAAACTTTCAAAACCAAAAATACTAACAAAATTTAGAGTATGTCTTCCGGATAGATTCGGAGCTACAGCAGCACGAAAAATAGAGATTATCTTTGCTTTTCCAGTTCAACCACTACACTCCAGTGTCAGTTTGTGGTGCTGAAAATACTAGTTTGTTGTCATTGTCAGTTTCAAAACCGTGTAGGCGAAAAAGACGTTGCCTTCATATTTAACATTATTTCCTGTGTTTTTTTTTAAGAGCGAGCTGGGTGATTTCCTACGGCTGTGATAAAATGCTTACGGGATGTATATTTCTAATCTTGTTCGCGTGCTTTGTGTGTCTGAATACGTAAGCTGCTTGTATGGACAAATTGTTGTTCAATGAGTCTCGTTCTTAATATGTTTTCCTTTTTAACTTTTACCAAACACTCAGAATACTCATTTTGCATATAATAGGGTATTATTTTTGTTAATACATACGCACATGCAAACGTACATAAATGCACACATTATTGTCCTAAGGTGCTCAAAGATAATTTTTCAGACACATCATTTTCTTCCGCCCATCATCGCCTGATGCTGGCCGCTAGGCCGGCGCAGCGCGACCTGTAGATAATGTAATGCCTGACATCGTAGTTTTTGTTTTGAAGACACGCGAACGCAGATGTTGTTGAAGACTGTGATATAACTGCCCACAATCTGATTCATAATGAAGGTTGGACGTCCTTAAAAGAAGATGTGCAGCCATATTAATGCTGACTTTTTACCCACTTCGATTTATAATCCAAGTTCACAACATATGATTTGTTTGCTACTCGAGCGTTCTCGAAAAAAAATTGTTAAAGCATATTACATGTTTTTTATCAAATTTTGATATGCAATCTTGGTTTACGTAGTCCCCAACTTCTCTGTTACACCCACACAAACTGTGGTGGAGTCCCTGAGTGCTCCGGTTTAAAAAAGAGTCAACCAAGCTATCGCAAAATGATGGCACCGGCAGCTTATTTCATGCAGTGCTTTAGCGTGCGGTAACGTCAGTTAATTGACTTCAAAACAACAAAAACATGCATCTTCCTCAGGTTTCTACTATCTGTTTCAGTTACGGCACGTGAAAATGGCAATCAAACGAAGGAAATCGTATTCCCTCGATATGAAGTGGGCCCTTTCCGTTGGCGTTTTGGGAGCCCTTTCACCATCAGAGGCTCTTTGTCAACCGTGTGCCCCTCCCCCTGCCAAGAATCTGGTGGCGCCCCCGCAAGCGTGCGAAAAGTTCAAACCACGGATCTTCGTTTCCGCGGAGCCTTTGTGTCCCCATGATAGATGTGATATCATGAAGTGTCCTCATGATAGATGTGGCTCGACACAAAAACCCCATCATTCACTTCCAAGACACGTCAGGCCAGCTAAGTTAATGGCGTGGCCTGCCATGGCACAGAACTTAGGCCTTCGCAGTGTGACCCTCGGGGTCATCTACAGCCTGCGCGTGCGTTGATGCGAAGGTGACCGGCGGTTAAAGGATGGGCAGGTCAGCGGGTAGGTCAAGTATGGGTCATGTTGACTGAGCAACGGCGCTCGCCCCACTCTTCGACCATGGTGAAGACGGATTTCGAGAAATGCTCCTCATGGTGTCTTTCAGATCTAAAAACGCATATAGCTATTTTAAAGACATTGAGTTTGCCGGCCGTTTTCGGAAATATAACTGGAGTTGTTCGTGTGGGTGACGTTGAGGTCCGATCCTTTCGAGTCTACGGTTTGTTGCGTGTACCCTGGACACACTAAGCTATCTTCGCCGTTCCATTTCATAGAATGAATCTGTGCTCGGACTACTTTAGCCAGGAGTGACTCGTTAAAACCATATTTCACTCGCGTATTGCTGCAACAGTCTGCCTGTGCCGGCTGACTACCCTGCGCCGTGTAACCACCCTGTACCATCTGACCGTCCTGTGCCAGCTGTGACCATCCTGTGCCAGCTGACCACGACAGACGGGGGAAACACCGCACCCGCTCTGGGACCAGTAATCTGTGCGGATCTATTACGAGGCCAGCATGTTAATCCCAGACCATGGATGCGTTCCAAAAAAATCCCATAATCTCACACAACATCTTGGTCAAAAACCGTCGTTGGCAGACGGGGCATGACATGGCGCGATTTGAGCTAAATTTCCCAATGGAGTCCGAGAGGTCTTTCCGCCGCAGATGTGGCGAGCCCAAGATGCACCAGGAATACGCAGACTCATGTCTTTTGAAAGTTGCCGGAATTAAGGCGCGTTCACGATTGTTCAGTTGAACTCGCACCATTTCTTCAGATTTCCGTCGCAGGTTTCAAAGTTTAGCAGCAATATAACAGCAATATTCAGCAACATTATTATACAGCAATATACAGCAATATTAGCAGCAATATTCGATCCATTTTAACCTAAGTTCATGTTGTGCCACTGAAAGACCCGGGAAGCAAGGTATCCGCGGCAAGCAGCCGCGATGTCACTCAAATTCGTTCTGCATACCTGCGTGCTAGCCCTCTACGATGGTACCTGGCTCCCTGGACAATGAGGAATGGCGCTTGTTGAGTGTCACGTGCGACGCAAAGGCTTTGCACTTATAATTTAAGCTGGCAAAGAGTTGATCTAGTGTTTGAAAAATCGATTGGAGTGTCATTATCATCTTATACCTCGTCAAAAACTGCCCAATGGCATGCTGCCATTGTTCACGTCATCTGGATTTCCACAGATAGGAGATTCAGATAAGATTAAATGATTCTATGAAGCCATTCCTGATGCCATTGTGATATCAGCCCAAGGCCGCTCTGCCTGACCGTGCTGCATCACAATCGCTACAAGAAGTTCTCTAAATTTGAATGAGGTTTTGAACTGTGATAGCCATTTTGAAGATCATTCAGTGCAGTTCACAGACCTGCCTTCTCAAAGGGAGTGTCCTACACTTGGGACATATCAAAAAAGAAAATGCTCTGGTGAAACCTTAGGACCAGTAACGTCTAAAAATAACACTCGATAGTGCCACTGCAGCACTTTTAAGACATACTAACTATATAGTTTATAACCATTTCAGAGTAAAAAATGGAAGCCGACACTTTCCATCAGCACTAAGTTTCTTCCCGGCAGTCGCGACAGCCGTCATCATGGCGAAAGCAGAATCTGCTAGGGGCAGCTACCAGCTGTTAATGAATGACGTCAGTGCAAACGGAGGTATGTGGTTGGCATAGCGGGTGGCAAGGGCCAGTTAGCGAGAGCAAATTGGTTGAAGTCTGAACCAGTGCGCCCCTATAGACCATGTGATACACTGTTTCCCAAAGCCAAAGAGAGTTTCGAAAAAAGCCTCGGTAGTTAACGCTACAGGAAAAAATCAAAGCTTATGTACGCCTTATCTTTCTGGAAGACATACGGCAGTCCAAATCTTCTGTCACTGACCAACATTTTTACCTATGACCCTCTTTACGGACATTAACTATTCGGGTAATTCTCTGATCTTCCGTTTCGGATCAAGAAATAGGAGATATTCAGTATGGGTCGGATCCCGGGCCTTATATTTACACGTTACAGAAATTGTGAGTACTCAAGCGTTAAGTTTAAAATTAGTTTATTATACCACGATCAATGTGTGCTACTCAGTAACAGATGACGCCGTGACCTCCTTAAGCACCCTGAACGTGCCAGGGCAAAGCATAACCATAAAAATGATAAAACCTTTCAATATTCTATCACACTATGACACTGCATAAAAATAATACGAAATTAGTAATACACACATCTCATTATACCAGTAATAATCATACAATATAGCATTTAATACTAGTATGATCATTATAAGTGATAAATACAACAACGTTATGATTAGAGTCGATGGACACACAACAAAAGCGGCAAAAGCTGAAGAGGTTAATCCAAAGCGAAACCGACTTGACTGATCTTAATTTGAGTTGATTTGAAGCTTGACTGAGTATAAAGTTATATAAACCAACCTTTACTAGCAATCGCATTAGTTACTGAACGTAGGCTTTTGCGCCCACGACGACGTGAGAAGTTGACAAAGTAACCTTGGTTGTACAGTTATTTCCTCAGCCTTAATAGAGGAAATAGTTTACCAGGATATCGTTCACCTTTCAAAATTAATCAAATATTTCATCTTTGTCTGTTCTTTTCGATCAGAAATACATACTTCATCTCTTTAGGAACACATGTTGTCAGGTATTATCCTTGAATGGATTGGCTTCGTTTTCAAAGTCATTATTCTGTGTATTACATACTCAAAGCATGAATGTTTAGTCTTCGGCAGCTTCTCCTGTAAAACATTCAACTCAAAACTGGGGTTCGGAAATTCTAAGCGGTATGAAATATATCATAACGCACTACGGACTGCCGTTGAGATCCCCCTTCCTACCCTGCTGCGGACCGCCGGTGGAGTCCCCCTTCCCCCCCCCCCCCCTGCTGATTCTCCCCGTCATGGAACGCGATCACGCAACGAACTTACCATGCGGTCACGACCCGGAATTTCAGGGCAAGGGTGGAGGTTCGTCGAGGGAGCTGTGACGGCAAATGTGAAGATGTATCGGTGACAATGGCCGGGCTTGTGAGGTTGAGAGGATAGGCAGAGTTTCTGTAACAAAGACTTTGAGTTCCCGCTTCTTTTTGCAATCAGTTGCGGGATTGCGTCTGATCAAAGCCAGCTACCGACCTGGAATTTCCAGTTTTTTTCCAATTTTCCAAATTCCAGCTTCTAATTTCCAATTTTTTTTCTGGGGGGGATTTCAATTCATACCACCCGGAACACTTAATCGGCTCAACCATGACAAAAATGTTTAGCCTTGGTTAGCAGAGGCTCACTAAAGACAGTTGTGGCTATCTTAAAACAACGGGATAAAGTTGAGAGGCGAGACGTGAGATATCATATATGACAGATTGTGATAGCCACCTCTGGTGCGTGGATCTAACAAGCAAGTCATATTAGCATTCCGTAGGCCAATTATAACTTATTCGCAAAGCCACCTGCTTCGGCAGCGAGGATATCTGTGCAGCTGATATATCTGGCATTGATTACAGAAGAACACTGTGATGATGTTCATTTCTTTATACCGTCTAAACAATTTCTAAACGTCGTTGCAATTATGCTATCTTCTATGACAACAAATCAGAAGCCAGCTGTGAGACCTGGCGAGCAAAAAGTGCATTGCAAACAAACATTGGCGCTCATATCCTTCCTTGAGCAGGTGGTTTTATATCTTTGAATGGCGTGGTGGATTCGGCTAATCCACATATCACGTATGTCACAGACGACTGCGCCGAATATTCAGACACAAGAGTGGCCATTCGGCAGCCCGGACCGTGCCGACTCGGAGCAAAAACAATGCGAATGAGACACACGAGAACGTGTGCATGCAGTGCAGTTCTGCAGCAGCCCCGACAGCACGTGGTCAGCGCGCGCAGGTGGCCACGCGCTGTGAAGTGCAACGCACGAACCGGCCAATACCGTCAAATGTTGCTTTATTGGTGAAAGGCGGCTTGAGGGAATACTTATATTTGTACGTCGTTCTTCAACGTCTTTCATCTCTGCGCCTTCCTGAGGGCGGAGAGGGCCCATGTTTTAAATATTTGCCGCATCAGTGTCCTCACCCCCAACGCAATGATTTATATCCCGTGTTGGTCATTTCATATCACAGCCGAACCCATTCGCATTTCACAAGGTCAAATGTTGGTGAGATGCTCCAAACGTGCTATTAGTGTGGTTCACCCTTTCTGTTGTTCATCCACTCGCTGTCGAGCGCAGTATAAGGACCTGTAAATTTCATCGCATTTCGTGTGATTTGTCGAAGACAGAATGAGCTGGAACCTCTAGATTTTGCATGCGGTAGCTGGCAATATCCAGAGAGTCGTGCATACAACGTGACGATAATTTCACGGCAGCCAACGCGATGGATGAACGCCGCCCAATAAGACGGCTTTAGCGTTCTTGAACGTGCCGCGGTGTACTTTTAGAATTTCTACCAAGGCAACTGGAAATGAAATGTAGTTAGGTCGGCCAAAATGAAATGAGCACATATAAGAGACATGGAGTTGCCCGTCTTCGAAATAATATAAAGACGATACGACTGAAGGCTCAGACCAGAGACGCAACTTTTCAACCCGCCAACCCGCCATCTGACCTGCAGGAGCCCGCGGGATTTTGGCTTGGTCATAGCCCAGACTTGTGGGGTTTCGCGGGTCAAAACATTGCACAAACAAAATGACGCACCTTTTGCTTTTTTATGTTTTTAAATCATTGAACAACCAGAGCCCAACACAAAACAGTAATGAAGCAACCATATTTGTGTTTTTACAGCAAAAGCACCAGTGACAGAAAACCCCTAGCACACCCATAGCACAGCACTAAACTAGGCTGCATAAATTGAAGAGGTTTTAGCAAATATGTCACTAGAAATTTGGCAACAGCAACCCAAATTATCTAACATTAGGTGGGTTGGTCAAGTTTTTTTTTAGTTAGCTTGAAGTCAAAAGCGGTCAGGTGGGTTCTTGATATAAACGCAGCTGCACACCGCACTTGTCTGTTAATGTGAAGGTGTGGTGCACTCAAACTTCCTTGGCTCACGCGACGTGTGGCGCACAAAGCACAATCAATATCAATGACCATGAAATGCATGACAAACTTTAAGCCTTTTCTTGCCCTAGCCTCCCTTACTTGTCAATAAAGTCGGCAGTTTCTGGTGTATCATATGCGCAACAGATGTGAAAATTTAAAAAGTAGGTCATACAGTTTGTCTATTTATGTCTGAGGATGATGCAAGTTACGACCACGGCCACATGGTTCATGCATCGAACACATTTCTTCCTAAGTGCAATTGACGTTAATGTTCAGCATATAAAGCTGAAAAGTCGCGGTCAGCAGGTTGTGTTAAGTGTAACAAGAGTCACTGCAAACACGTTTTTATAATTTGGTGTCGTTATAGAAGTTTTTCTGCAGCATGTCATATATGTCTGCAGCATGTAACAATATAGAATTCTGACATCGCCACATGTCAATTATGTTATAAGAGGGGAAACATTCTTTGACGACACATTTTTGTTAGCCTTACTTGCACGCAGCATCACACAAACGGCGCGGCGGTGGTTGTGGGATGGGCCATACATAGTGATAAGAGCTGATTGTTGATTGTAAGACTGAGTTCAGGTCATAATTGTAAATCCACCCTGCGATTCCTATTCGGTGATGTCACATGTCTTTACGTCAGTACAGCAAACTCCTGCCTCTGCCCCTGAGGCCGCCTCTGTCGTTGGAGATTTCAAGCCTCCCTGAAACGTGCTGGCCACCAGCAGCCGGTGGTGCCGTTCCCGACCTCTTGCGGAGAGCGTCGAACCGTACCGCCAGATTCATCGACAGATACGACTCGCTGGGTCTGAAACGGTGGGTCTGCCAACCCACTAGAGGAAATAATATTCCGGGCCTAGTGCTGCCCCGACGCATACCGTCACAGATCCATGCGCAAGACGGTCTTCAGAAATCACATCACAGAGGCCATGTGTGTCACTCTCAGTGTGCCGTTAAGCAGTGGGCCTGTGGTCAGTCGGCGCACTGCGTTCAAATATACGAGGGCTGACTTCGGCGGCCTCAGCCCAGGTTTCTCCCTGATCCTGTGGGGGCAGCTGGATGACGTTGGAGTTGACCAAGCAGTATACACCTTCTGCATACTGCTTGAGTCAGCCATTGCCGACCACGACCCCACAACGGTCCTCCCGCGCCGACTGCAGCTCCTAGTTTGAGGGTGCGGCGCGAGCTGCCCTCCGGTTAAAAGGGGCAGTTCTCCGACATCTGCGGTGAACCCCGGCGCGGCGACCGCGGCTGAGTTTGCGGGCAGGAGGCGTGGTCTGAAGTCCGTGTCCAACTTCAATTACGCTCAATATTTATATAAATTCACCGATGACTTCAAGGCCAACCTCAAGCGGCACCGGTTATTTTTAAAGTGAACCACGAAGGAGACATCCATATCACCAGTCTCGTATAACTCTGAGCGGACTCTCGTGTCGGATGACGTGGCTCGCGCTGCCGTGTTGAATGACGCCTTCGCTCTGAAATTTGCTAATATTCGTGTGTAAAACCCTCCAGATGCGCCGTGCTGCCCTCCGAGTCTCTGCGGCAGCCGTGCGATCCGTGATTACTATGGCCGGCGCTAACAAGGGCTGTGGGACTGACAACATCAGTGCCGGCATAGTCACCGAGTGCGCAGACGAGTTAGTTGCTCCGTTAACAGAGGTTTGTAACCCCACGCTAAGTTCAGTATCTTCTCGCGGAGGTGGAAGTAGGCAGACATCATACCCATTTTTAAGAGAAGCGAGAAAAAGGAGTCGGCAAATTGCGGAAGCACATCCCTGCTTCCTCTCTCCGGAAATGGGCGCCATATGACCATTGTAGTCGGTGCGCTTCATGGCCCAAATCATCGTCATCATCATCTCTCTCCGGAAAGATGCTGGAACGGGTTGCGTATGATGAGCTGTTCCGCCACCTCTCGCCGGAGTTGTACCATTATCAGCACGGTTTAATTCCTAAGCATTCGTGCGGCACTTACTCATATGTTTACCTGAAATCGACTTGGAAGACCATGTCGGACGAATACCAGATGGATGACATATACACTGATTATTCGGATGCTTTTTCGAGCGTTAACCATAAGCTACTGATCCACGAGCCAAAGCAATCACACCACTTGAGTTTGCACTACAATGGTTTGTTTCGTATCTGTTCGACATACGTCAGAGGGTTATCATCAACGGAAAAAGTTTGCAATTGGAAACTGGTGACCTCCGGCGTCTCGGGCGGGTCACTCTTGGCTCCGCTCCTTTCTTCACTGCTCATTAACGATCCTCCGTGCGTCATTGGATCCGGCTGTCTTTTGTACGCTGATAACGTAAAAAAAAATGTTCCACAAAATGACGTTCTCGGCTGCCGGACTGATGCTACAGAACGTTCTCGATCTTTTGGTAACGTGGTCTGTCAGGTGGGGTTAACCCCCTCACCCTACAACATGTAAAATGTTCACGATGACCCTTAGGCGTGTTCCCGTACAGACCAAGTGTAATATCAATAGAACTGAGCTTGAACATGTGTGTAAAATCAGGGATCTTGGCGCAACGCTGGATACCAAACTAACCTTCCCGCACATGTCTGTAACATAGTCTATGGGGGCAATCGAGCGCTTGGTCTCCTTGTTCGGTCCTTCCAAGTCGATGCCAGCTTGTCAAAATTCAACCGAAGCGCTAAGATGGCTGCGTATTTTGCAAACGTGCGATCGGCTTAAGAATATCTGAGCGTGACTTGAACGGGGGGAGGGGGAGGGGTAGGGAATGCCCATACAGCGCCGGTCGATCGGGTGTAGCACGAGTTTCTTATTTGGTTACTCAAACATTCTCGGAGCAAACAACTTCTTTCCTATGCCAGCCCTCCGCTTCATTTCAAAATCCCATCCCTAGCAGCACGAAAAGTGCGGCACGAATACTACTTCTGAGAACCATCTCCCAATGTAAACTAAACTCCCAAATCTTGCTAAGATGTTTTCCTTGCTTGCGCCGCCGCGATCGACCCGCAGCCGAACTCTACTCGCTGTACCTCGCGCTCGCGTGCCAACAGTACAGAGTGGTCTGTTTTGCAGACTGACACATGTCGGGAACATTATCTTATATATATATATATATATATATATATATATATATATAGATATATATTGTTGATATATATCAAACATAAGTATGTATATATATATATATATATATATATATGTATATATATCTACAATTTTTGTATTTTTAGAAACCAAGTGATCAGGCATAATTCAACTCAACAGCAGCTTCACTTAGGTATGAAATGATATCCTTTAATAATGCTCGCACCACTGTGTGATGTGTATTTATTGTATTTATTCAAATGACTTTGCCAGTTAGTGGGGTGCTGCTCTGTTGGCGACAAAAGCAAACAAACAAATAAACAAAGTAGGCAGCACACGTCAAATGCGTTTGTTCAAGATGCCCTTTTCACACAAGCGTTGTTAGGCAGGGACTTAGTTTGGCGACAAATCTGAAATGCTGGACAAACTGCATAAGCGGGAGCATGACCATGGTTTGTTGTCAAGGCTAGTAAATTAGCTGTAAATTTTAGTTCCGGGCGCTTTTGTTTGATTACCATGTACCTATTAATCGTTTTACGTCAGCTTTGCTCTACGGTTTGGTCCCACTGGACCAAGTCAACGAACATTTCAAAATGACGAAAAAGTGCATGATGCTAAAACAAAAAAAACGCTTCTAGACTAAAGCTCACACACTATGTTGTAGGCCTGATGAAAACCGAGGAGCGCATCCCCTTGTTTATCTTACTGTTCGTGCGTTTCAAAATTGGGTGCCTGTGGAAAGTCATGGAAGCAAATATACCGTGGAAAATGCGCTAGCATGAAAGGAGCTATGAATGACTTTCGTTAAAAATGGCTGGCTAGAAATCTAGTCAGTCTCGTGCGTATAACTTGGCAAAAAAGAAGAATTTCTATTTGTTTACAGTGTGCTGATGTGTGATGAATGATAAGACCACCTCCGCTTAGGCCACGGTGTCTTGTATTCGTGATCGGTTTCAGAAAAGGTGACACTAGTGTCTCGCCGGTCGCTTCATGGCGCGTTTCACCATGGTGCGGACAGAGTTGAAACTCGCCAGACGCTCCAGACGCTGAGAACTGACATCAACCAGGCCATACAAGCGGTTCTTCCGCTAGTGCGAGTGTTCGCTCTCTCGCTCCCTCGTTGACATGAACTAGTTTTGTCATAGCCGCGGCACCGCGTCACCGAGAGCTGGGCCCAGCGACCATCCGTGCTCTTATAAATATATTCAAATAATAGCTCTTCGGTTAGCTTATAAGTATACCTAAATAGCCTCGTGTTAGTCGGGAAGTCCATCTTGCCACACCTATCGAACAATTGCGAAATCGGGGTCACGTTGCGTTGCCGCGGGAAATCATCCATTCCTCAAACAGCTCCATGAGGCTGCGGTTTAAAACTTATCATCTCCTAAACCCCGTCCTACACTTTTCGTTGCGTAACGTTCCCATGCGATGTAAGGCGATCCCAGACGGGAAGTGGTATTCCGTTGCGACCGGCGGGATTTCGCAACACGCGCCACATTGCAGCCCACGTGCGAGACCAGACTGAGCGCCGCCGCTTGGCAGAGAAGACTGGAATTTCAGCGGCAGCCTTTTCCGCTCATCGCTGTGATTTGCTGTGGAGCACTCCGGTGCCTGCCATCTTGACTCGGTGAAGTGTGTCACCGGGGAGATTCGTTTAAATAAGGTGTGGCGTCCGCGCCCATCTTCACGGCTTGAGACGCGGCAAGAAGCAGCTCCGTGCTCTGCGTGCAGGTATAGCCGCTCTAGCACTACGCAAAGCTGCATCATCGTGCCGGTTTTTGCAACAATAAAGCAACCTATAAACACAGATAAATAACGGCCATTCCGCAGCCACATGATCTCAAGGCGTTTAAGCGTATCATACATCATGCACAAGTACGACACACACTCAAGCATAGCTAAGATCTATATACAAACCAAATAGTATCCTCAATGGGCTCATGTGGCGCACGGCCGGTTGATTTCGCGGGAAGAGCTCACACAAAGGAAAAGAGTGGGAGGCGAAAACGGCGAGGCAGAGGCAAGCAGAAAAGGATGATGAGATGAGTTTAGGGAACTTAGTTGAAGCTGTGTTTCCGGAAGCCACATAAAGGTTGTGCTGTTATATCCGGGTTAAGGCACCAAGGCTTCGGTTCTGTTCCGTCACATCACAATACAGCGCAGCGCAGCGAAAATCGGCCAGTGTGAGATGGCCTTTAAAGTTTGACCTTCAGGCTGAGTCAAACCAAGTTGACTGCATTTCCAGTGAGCTCATATCATGGCATGAGGTCAGATTGTTCCTTGTAATCATTATTTGATGTCATAAACATCGAACTTTGTCGTGAAAAAACTCGATGCGTAGCACGTTGCTGTGAGAAGCTCGGGAAGGAAACCAGAACTTAATACAAATCTGGGGAACCTGCGCGCTTGCAAAGCTACTCAGCTTGCGAAACGTCATGGCTAAATTCAACGACATTAAAATCACCGATAATGATAAAAATAACATAGACCAAAACTGACCACTAGAACTCCAGAAGGGCGGCGTTTAGGTCAACTGATAGGAGGAACTGGAACTGGCTCCATTCGAAGAGAAATTGGCTCCTACAAGCGGCGCGAGCCTGACGCCCGGCCGCCTCTGCCTGCAGCCGGGGTGGCTCGGGCGGCACTCCCTCCCCCCTCCCCCCACGCCAGACAGCTGCGCCGGACGCGAGCGAGGCTACGGGGCGGCAAGACGCCCGCCCCTCCCCCTCCCCACCGACCGGGAGCAGTAGACGCCTGGCCGGCTGGCAACCACGACACTGAGGTGTTAAAGGGCGCAGCGCGATATCGTCAGCCTCTCATCAACACTGCGCTGTTTCTCGACTCCACGACGGCGTCTGGCGAACACCCACCGGAGGGATCAGGAGCAGCGCCGGGTTGTTGGGCGTCGGCAGCGTGTCTTGTTGGAGCGATTGACGGCGCTTGTCATGCTGCGTGAGCCGCTGCCGTCATAACCGCTCGTCTCAGGCGTCGTACCGGCGCTGTTAACGCATGAGGGAGACACATAACGAACTTTCAGCCTTTGGAAGTCATTTACTACTCTGTAGGTCATTTACTACTATTTACTACTATGTACTATGTAATTCAACTGTCATATACATATATGGTCGTATATGGCAGTTGCCCTCCCCCCTGCCATTAACACAAAATACCGCATTTTGACATGAAACAAGATGAAGAGAGCTATCTTACCTTCCGCTAGGATAACCCGCAACAAAAAAGACACCTACAAGTGCTTGCACCCTTGCTCCGCTAAGTGATCGAGCGTCTTTGGACGATATGTGTACGCATTATTTCGGAATGCATTCAACACCATTTATGAGATTCTCACGCCGAGCCGAAATCTGGCTACCAGGATACCTGGCGGGAACCGGGTGTGATATGTTGACTGCCGGGGACGTTCAAATCTTGCTCTCCAGAATTCCACTGCGGCTTGAGCGTTATTGTGCGCTCCCAAAGTTCAAGAAAGCCGCACTTGCTATCACTGTATATGCCAAACCTTCCTAATGTTGCCACCGCCACTTGTCAATGCGGATGCAATGTTTTTGTTTGTTAGACTGCTTGGTGATTTTCAAAACATACCCTGCAGGCCAATGGCTGTTTTTTTGCCGTAGCAGTGAGTTTCGCTGACAGTTTACTGCATTTCCCGGGTCCTCTTATCGGACCCGTTGCACATTATTCCGTACTCGATGTGTTTTTCTGGCATTTCTCAAAGCATGAAGTTCGCATAATGCACTCGATCGTCACTTTGGCTCACCTTTCTCGCCATAATGAATGAATGAATGAATGCGTGAATGACGGCTGCCGGACTCCAGTAACA
This sequence comes from Pollicipes pollicipes, assembly GCF_011947565.3. Lineage (NCBI taxonomy): Eukaryota > Metazoa > Arthropoda > Thecostraca > Pollicipedomorpha > Pollicipedidae > Pollicipes > Pollicipes pollicipes. The sequence goes on from NW_023597055.1 coordinate 1,504,606, forward strand.
TGCGGCGCGTGCGCCCCGTCATTCTACTTGAAATACTGGCCGCCGGTGACTGGGTGAGCAGCCGCTGGCATTTTGGCGACGCGAAAATGTGGAGTTGCGGCCATTTAGGCAAAGTTGCTGAATGGACTGGAGAGTACAAAGAACGGCAAATAAATGGACTGTATAAGCACGCAGTGAATCGCTGTTCGGGTGATGCAAATTTCGCCACGACTCTGTTATGTTTATATGTATGTACTATTCATAAATGGTTATATGTACATAACTCTGGTTATCGTCTCGATGACGGCGCGCTGAATTTGACACCATTTTTCGAAAAGCCAACATTCCCGGATTACCAATGATTACTGGCGCAACCGTGCGTTGCACAAAGTCGCGTTGCCCTCATGAACTGACGACGGTATGTCTGTCGACGCTGTAAAGTTGGATTCGCACGTTTCTGACGCAAACTGCATGAATTGTTAATTTGAGCATTCTGAAAGATTCAAGTTCCTCTCTTGATTTGTTTGTTCCACTATGCAAATAAGGCAAGGACAAAACGGCATCGTGACAAAAGGCACCTCTCGGGCGCTCGCGTTTCATCATTTGGTGGATACGGAAATGAGAGCACCCGAGCCCCGTTCTCGCAAGGGAATGAATCAGTGACCGGAGTCTAGTTTTCCCAAGGAAAGGGGCACACGATTTGGTGCTTTCCCTTGTATGCGCCACTCGCTTCTCAATGCCGTCCTGCAAGGAGCACCGGGACATTGTGCTCAGTCCCACTCATCAACCCCGTCGCCCTTGACACACCTCAATCACAAATCACCTCAAACCATGTCGCCACGGTCTGCGGTCGCCGCCGCTCATTTGTCATCCCGGCAGCTGGCCGACTTTTGACCGCTGAGCGCTGCAAAACTCCCCGGCCGAGAGGACCGCACGTGACGCACAGTGACGCACCGTTACATCAGATGGTGAACCACCGGACGAGTCCAAGTCATCTTCTGCTCGAGCATGCGCAACGGCGGAATTCCGGGGCCGGAAGCCACGCGGCTAGCAGCTCAGTCCGCGCGGCGGCGGCGGACCGATCAAAGGCATGCAGTCGGGGGTTACCCTGTCGCCCGTTGATTGGTCGGTCGCCGACTGCCGTCAGCCAATTAGCCGGCCCCTGCGGTAGGCGTTTCCAAGGTGCGACGTCAAGCCGGGCTCTGCGTGATTCGCCGTCACGCAGACATTCCACCGTGACGTCAGTGTGGCGGCATAAGCCGTATCCTCCCTACCCCAACCCAATGCCCGGAGCGAAACCGCAGATCAGCGCGATAAACGGAACGCCCAAGCTAAAAATCCGCAGCCGGTGGAAAACACGGAGCCTGGACAGTACCTAGCAGCGGGTCAATATAAACAGATGAACCCTCAGCGAGCCATCAGTCGCCAAAAGCTTTCCGAAGTGTGAAGTGCGCCTGAAGAGGAGATCCTTGCATCGTGCTGCATTACTATTGATTGGTAAGTACTGAAGGACTCATTAGCGGTTGGATGCGGAGGTCTGCATACAGCTCTTAGCAAACACGCTGCAGGTGTGCAATAGTATACGTAACACCCTGGCTATTAAAATACAGATTTTGATTGGCCCCTACCAAACCGATCACAACAATCCTTTTCACGCTTGTGCTCATTTGACTGGTAGCTAAGTTCGTCCCACCGCACTTCACATGCGCGTATTTCCTTTTTAAAGGGAACCCGACGCATGTCGCCAAGCCCCTTTTATGGAGCGCCAGCGACTGCACTGGCCATGTTAGCGCTCAGGGGCCATGGCACAACCGGGATTCGAACCCGGGCCCGCCACGTGGGAGCCCGACGCCCTAACCGCTCGGCGATTACGCCCCAGAGACCCAACTCTAAAATGCACGGAAGGCAAGATGACAGGCGGCGAAACCCGTCGTTTCCCCCCGGTTTATTTATATGCCTAATGCCATCGTCAGACATATCATAATAACCCTAATCGTTACCTGGAAACATTTTGTTTCGTCATGTAGCAATTCATAATTTTACGTTTGCGTGCTTGGCCGCATGCTTCTAAAACGTAGAGTACCGCGGACGTGAAATGACGAATAGACACATGACGATGTAACAAAAAAGTTATGGTATTTTAGTTCTCCCGACAACAAACCTTGGTTTTCGCTCCTGTTTATCCAATGTTTCGCTCATTTCAAGTTTGGTACCATATTGTATCCTCGTCTAACCATGCTTGCGTGAAAAGGGCTAATGCGTATTTACGTCCCCAATCACGGCGCCAAACGTTTCTGAAGTCACATAATGTGTATTCAGAATACTTCAGTTTCATAACCCGAGGCGGCCGAGCGTTAGCTAACTCTATGGATCCCAACCGCTGTGCCCCGAGCCGACAGCGCCGGTGCGCGACGGCCATGCTCCGGTGTGAGCTGCGGCTCGGCTTCGGCGTGAGCTGTGACTCAGCTCCGGTGTGAGCTGCGGCTCGGCTCCGGTGTGGGCTGCGGCTCGGCTCCGGTGTGAGCTGTGGCTCGGCTCCGGTGTGAGCTGCGGCTCGGCTCCGGTGTGAGCTGTGGCTCGGCTCCGGTGTGAGCTGTGGCTCGGCTCCAGTGTGAGCTGCGGCTCGGCTCCGGCGTGAGCTGTGGCTCGGCTCCGGTATGAGCTGTGGCTCGGCTTCGGCGTGAGCTGTGGCTCGGCTTCGGCGTGAGCTGTGGCTAAGCTCCGGTGTGAGCTGCGGCTCGGCTCCGGTGTGGGCTGCGGCTCGGCTCCGGTGTGAGATGTGGCTCGACTCCGGTGTGAGCTGTGGCTCGGCTCCGGTGTGAGCTGCCGCTCGGCTCCGGTGTGAGCTGTGGCTCGGCTCCGGCGTGACCTGACTCGGCCCCGCCGGACCCGGCCGGCGTATCACCGGTGTATCGGAGGCGACCCAACAGGAGGCCCAACAGGAGGCCCAATAGGAGGCCAACAGGGGCCCAGAACTTTTGTCCGGAGCTTGTCCCCCGCGTGAAAATGCGCAACGCGCTAGCATTTCTTGCCAGTATTTTTCACAGCAGCACGTCCTGCTGCCTCACGTGCGGCCAGCGACGTCCCTACGCCCGACGCCATTGCTCAGCCAGAGCGCCACCTCGGGCAGAGCGGGTGCTCGTGATAGACGCACGGTGTCAGTTGAATTCAGCTCTCCAGCGAAACGAAACACGCCGTCACTGGTAGCGCCGTTGAAGCAGGATATCCGCTCTTTTAAAGCATGAGTGGGTAAGACGTGCTCATAGTCATTTGCACGAAACAAGAAAACGGTGTGGCGCCGGTCAGCATTATGAGCGTGGCTTGATTCGCCATTATGGTTAGCGATAGCGATTTCACACTGCCCGCTTGCGTAGGGCGATCTTTCTTGTTGACGATTTTGTGATCTGTGTCCCCACTTCCACGTCAGTGTCAGCAGACCGACAGGTTCATCTCCGCCCTGATAAACTTGCCCGGTGGCGTATACTCAGCGGTTTTACATTCTCAACGTCTAAGACGGTCTGTTTGCACTTTTGCAGCCGAAGCGAACCGTGCAGCGATCCGCAGGTCGAGCTGAGCGGCAGCGTCGTTCCAATGGTGGAAACTTTCCCTGGTCGTGATACTAGGCCATTGCCTTACATATCTGGACCGCTTTCGACATCTCCGCGCGAGTTGTTTCAAAGCTCGTGAGGTTTTAAAAGCAGTGTCACCTTTGACATACCGAGCAGACCGCAGGTCTATGCTTCTATTGCGCCATTCACCAATCAGGTCACAGATGGAATACGCGGTGTGTGGCTTACGACTTGGCACGCAGCTCTAGCAAGAGAGTGATAGACACCATTAACTACGCACGCATTCGTATAGCCGCCGGTGCGTTCCGCACGTCACCCACAGCGAGCCTGCTGGCGGACGCGAATGAACTTCGCCGTGATCTGAGACGACACGCTTTGGAAATACGGCATGCGACGAAAGTTAGCCAATCCCCACGCACCCAGCACACAACCGGATCTCCAGTGCCAATGGCCGGTAATCCTTTTCTCCGGGAAGGCCTAGTAAAGCGTGACCACTCAGCGTTCGCGCGAGCAGCGTGCTGCGAGGCGCTAGTCTTGATCAAAGTCAAATACAGACCCCTTGTGGTTCATCTCCGGTTCCGTGGCAAATCGCTCAAACCGTGGAGCCGGAGAGCATCACTTAGCAAGTTTCAGAAGTGTTCCACGTACGCTGCCGAGCTCAAATAACACGTCCGGAGGCTTATTTTCCCGAGGTATGGAAGTTCTGCGCATTTCTACACCGACGGTTCGAAAACGGCACACGGTACCGGACGTGCATGCGTGTCGTCCCGAAGCAACGAGCGGATACCACTGCCCTCCTCGGCCCCCGCTTTTTTACTGCCGAACTGTTCGCCATTTCACGCCGCTTTGACGGTGCTTCACAACTTTAACTGCCGTTGTCGACAGGCTTCACTGCTTCCCTCGGCTCCGTTGCAGCGGTTGAGAACCCCCAAACGTTCGACCCTTATTTAGCGCTGCTGAATGGAAGAAAACTTGTTGCGCTGAGAGGAAATGGGGGGGGGGGGGGGGGCACTTAGCGCTGTTCTGGATCCCAAGCTATGTGGAGCTGCCTGGCAACAGGCCAAGTCTGACACACTTCTACACCTGACAGTACACTGCAAATCCCTGCAAACAACATGCACTTCAAAGGGAATGGGTATATTCTTGCGAAATGGCAAACCAGAAGGAGCGAGGAACACCAGACAAACAACCTGAAAGCCATCAAACCATTTTTAGACGCCTGGGCGTCCTGGTTTTTGAAATCGTGTGAAGAAGATCAAGTACAGCATTTACCCGCCTATATATTGGCCATAAGGACAGCGCGTACATGTTTCGACTAAACGACGCCCAAAAATTTCCCTCATGCAGCAGATGCGGCGAAAAGCTGACTGCCACCCATGTCTCGGTCGACTGTCGACAGCTACCAATGGGCAGAAATTCTTCGGTGGCCCTAGGACACTGACGTCATTAATTGGAAAACATCCCACACTAGAACCTCATCTATTGCTGAGTTTTCTGGGCACTATTGGTCTGCATGTCATATACTCACCTTTTTGGTAGTATAGTGCTCAGATAGTGCTAGTATAGTGTATAGTGCTATAATGATCAGAAAGTTGTGGATTCGAGCCCGGAATGGCGTCAGTAGCCGATGCGCTCACAGAAACTTCAAACATCGTCCGCCTCCCCAGCTGCCACCCAGTCCTTCTGACTTCAGCCCCACGGCGTCACTATGCCCAGTTCGCATCACCGTACGGAATCTGGGCAGGATTTTGGCCAGAGGTAGCCGAAGTTGTCACATGACGTCGTCTGGCATCTGGAGGACTTTGTTTCAGTCTGGCCCTTTATTCTGCCAAATAAACTATTTTTAGTGTTTCTCATTCAGTATGTCTGTTTTCTTGGAGCTGCGTCAGTCGAATATGACCCTCTCGAAGAGCCTTGGACGTCCGGAATCACAAAGTGCTGATTTTCTAGGGCCCAAGGGGTTCGGACCCTCCCCCGACTCCACAAGATCTCCAGCCATGCGTTTGGGACATACACGCGGCTGTCGTATGCTCTTTCCGCTAGCAATGCCCTTTCGCACAAAAGCGTTTCTTTGAATCACAAAAGCATGTTCTTTTGCGTAAATGTTTCTTAATAAAAACCTGAGAGAGGTACTACACTGAAGTCATTCACTGTGCATCTTTGATTGCTGCAACTGCACATGCTGTCCTTTCTGCATCATTTGGCATGCATTGCAAGCGTACTTGCGCAAAGACCCAACTGGAACTATCCCAATGCCTTTGAAAGACTACAGGCGTGTTTTGACACCCCTGCTCCGAAAGCGCGCGCCGCAGCTGACCTGTACCTTCCTCAGACAGGGCCGACCATGGAAGACCAGCAGTTCCGCGAGGCGGCGCGCGAGGTGATCGACTACATCATCGACTACCAGCGCGACATCCGCGACCGGCCCGTGCTGCCGTCCGTCAGCCCCGGCTACCTCTCCAAGCTGGTGCCGACCGAGGCGCCCGCCACGCCCGACTCCTGGCGTGACGTCATGCGTGACGTGGAGCGCGTCATCCAGCCGGGCATGACGCACTGGCACTCACCGCAGTTCCACGCCTTCTGCCCGCTGGCCAACTCGCCGCCGGCGCTGCTCGCCGAGCTGCTGGCGCACGGGCTCAGCTGCGTCGGGCTGTCGTGGGAGGCGGCGCCCGCCTGCCTGGAGCTCGAGGTGACCGTGATGGACTGGCTGGCGCGCATGCTGGCGCTGCCGGCGCACTTCCTGTCCGACTCGGGCCGCGGCGGCGGCGTCATCATCGGCTCGGCGACCGAGGGCGTGGTGCTGACGCTGACGTCCGCCCGTCAGCGACAGCTGCAGCTGCTGACCGAGCGCGAGCCGCAGCTGTCCGAGGCGGCCGCGCTGGGACGACTCGTCGCGTTCACGTCTGAGGAGGCGAACCCGGCCGTGCTCAAAGCGGCCGGCGTGACAGCTGTGCGCATGCGCAAACTGCCGACGGACGCCGATTGCACGCTGCGCGGCGACACGCTGCGCGCCGCCGTTCAGGAGGAGATCGCCGCTGGCAACGTGCCAATTTACGTGCTGGCCACGCTGGGCACGACCGGCACGTGTGCGTTTGATCCGCTGGACGAGCTGGGCGCCGTGTGCAGCGAGTACGGCCTCTGGCTGCACGTGGACGCCGCGTACGCCGGGCCAGCCTTCGTCTGCCCCGAGTTTCGCCACCTGCTGCGCGGCGTCGAGCACGTCACATCCTTCAGCTTCAACGCCCACAAGTGGATGCTGGTCAACTTCGAGTGCACGGCGCTGTGGGTGCGCGACTCGGCTGCGTTCAGCAGCGCGCATCGGATCGACGCGCAGGTGCTGGCCACCGCCGAGACGACGCTGCCCAACTTCCGCAACTGGTCCCTAGCGCTGGGCCGCCGGTTCCGGGCGCTGAAGCTGTGGTTCGTACTGCGCCTGTACGGCGTCAGCGGCATCCAGGCGTACATCCGCGGTCACGTGGCGCTGGCGCGACAGTTCGAGGAGCTGGTGCGCCAGGACCGCCGCTTCGAGGTCGTCTCGCCCGCTTCGATGGGCGTGGTGTGCTTCCGCGTGCGCGGAGAGGACAACACGGCGACGGAGCGCCTGCTGGAGCGCGTGACGGCCGCCGGCAGGGTGTTCATGGTGTCGACGATGGTGCCCGGCCGGCGGCTGGCCGCGCGGTTCGTGGTCGTGTCCCGCGTGACCTCGGCCGAGGACGTGCTGACGTCGTGGCGGGAGATCCAGCGACAAGTCGGCCCGGCGTGCGGCGACTCGCTGGCACCCGAGGACGTCTCACTGACCCAGGAGAGCGTCTCGCCGGTCCAGGAAACCGCGAGTGAGTCTCCGGAGGTCGCAGATCAGCGTCAAGAAGACATGTATGCGACGCGTCAGGTACCTCGTGGGCACGAGGGGCTGGCCTACCCGATCGAGGACCTGGACCAGTGTCCCGATGAGGCCAGCGACACACCCCAACAGGTTGCCGACATGCTTCAAAAGGTCGCCTGCCTGCCTCAGGAGGTCGCCCGACCTCCGATGCTGCGCACCAAGTCAGGCCGCTGGATCTCGGAGCTGGTCGCGGCCGAGCGCCGCTTCAGTCGGGGCATGCAGTGACCACACCGCAGCCCGTCATATTGTGATGTCAGCTTCGTCACACACGAGGTGTGACGTCACATTATGATGTCGGCTTCGTCACACACGTTGAATGACGTCACACTGTGATGTCAACTTCGTCACACACGAGGTGTGACGTCACATTGTGGTGTCAGCTTCGTCACACACGAGGTGTGACGTCATTTATACGGCGATGGCGGGCCATGTCTAGGAGCATTGACCATTGGCACCAGACGATCTCGGCGAACCAGGCAGATGATCTTGTTGATCTTGATGATCTTGTTGAAGCGGGCCGCTCGCCGTGGGGAGCAGTGCCCGGTAGCGTTGAAAACCAGGAGCCAGTTTATTTTTTTAAAGCGACATTATAGGCGTATAGTCAAGGTGGCAGCATCCCTTACACATCTAGGCTTTACTTCAGGCTGTTGGTAGTTGCACAGCGTAAACTTTTAGCTCTTCGTATGAATGCTGCATTTAGACCGATTGTTCGGTTGTTTGGCATTATTGTAAGTGTGTGCGATGCCATCTGAACAAATGCCATGGGCTTTCTGTTAGAGAATGAAGCGAACTATCTCGGTGTGGCTGACCATTGTCATAATACGCGATGGATATGATTACGTACATGTATCGTATGCAATCTTGTTTTTTATTTAATACATTCCTCATATTCTTTGCTGTCTTCCTCCAGTGTTGTGTATGCAAAATATGCGGGTGCATGTTAACAGACGTCTCGTCAGCGTTGGAAATTGATACCACTAGTCAATTCACGTCAAATACTGTTTTGAAATGGCAAATAACGCAGTACCAAAATCCTCGAAAAAGCGTGAGAGGCACTCGAGTTGCAATTTAAACTGAAATTTGACCGCTTCAGTTGAGAACGCAACGATGCGTCACGTGTCTTCTACTACTACTGCTGTCTTATCTATGTGAATAATGTTCCTCGCAAATGCACTTAGCAACTTGTTCAGTTTTTGGGACATTTAAAGCAGTTCTAATCGTCAAATCACCCATTGACACGGCTGCGCACAGCACGCATGGTGAAGCTCAAGGCTCCCGTTGACCAAAGCAGTGACGTCTTTTTCGGGATTGTTGCCAACGCTTATTTCTGGGATTGGTACCTTGGTGACAAACTACACACAGAGTGCAGAAAGCAAGTCCCCAAGACGGATTCTGAGGTCATGGATCTGTCACTGCGGAACACTGACCACATCAGTCCGTTTCGGTCAGGCCCATCGAGGGTGCTCTCACGGCCAGACACGTCAGATCAACAGCATCCGTCGCAGCCGTGGCCCAGGCTCAGTTCGATTCGGCGTACTTCTGGACAACTTGGAGCTATCAACCAACAAAAGGCTGCTGAGGAGGCATGTACATGATCACGACATGACGGTATTCGTATGCCACTCACATCGACCAGCGGTGGGTCAGTACGACCGCGGCTCTTTTTTATCACAGCGGCACCATGCACAACTTAGCGCGTGACTGTCAGTAGGACATCTCCGCTAACGAGAAACTCAAATAGCTAATGACATCAACATGATAAGGTCAGTCCAACCACGTTGCACGTTTTCTTGGGATTCAAGGTAAAAGGAAAGCGCAAAATTGTAACTGGCACCGCACTAGCAGCTTCATCAGAGAATCAAGCATGGCGTACTGAATGGTGGAATTTTGGCAGCGATCGGTTTAGTATGTTCTGAGAACTGAGTTGTTTACCTAACAATACTTTTGGAGTCTGTAAAATCTGAGGACTTTGGACTGACATAGAAACAATAACTTTTCAACTGTTAGAGGGAATCAGGTATGACGCTTCAAATGGTGAGCGATCGGTTCGGCATGCTTTAAGAAATAAATTGTCCGCAAGCAATAATTTTTGAACTTGTAAAATTTAATTACTTTTGACATGACCTAGGGCCACCAAGTTTTCAAATACAACAAGGAATCAGGCAAAGCACATGCAATAGTGAAAGCTTCACAGTGATCGGCGCAGTAGGTTTTGTGATCTGACTTGCCTGTCTTGTATGTAAGATTTCCTCATCGCAGTTTGGAGGTGTTTGACCTCAGGACGAGTCTCGATACAGCCACCCCATGACTCACCCCGCTTCATGGAATCAAGTGGGGAAGGTTACAAGGCGAACGGACGAGCCGCTTCGAAGTACGAGCGGGTCTGCTTCATGCGCCGGTTTTTATACCCTGACGCTGCGAAGCCCTCTGCCCACTGTGTTTCCACCAGAGCACTGCCAGTATCTAGTATTGAGACTTATTCACTGGGGCATGACCCCTTCCCACATCTATGACTACGTAGCTACTTCGCCGAACCTGTTTAGGGCCTGCTTGGATTCACATCGGGTGGACAGCCCGTTCACTGTCAAGTTCTCCAGTCCAGTAGAAAGCCCGCATACAGGTGCATAGTTTAACCAACGGTTCTCCACATTAACACTGGAAAGTAAAGCAGCAAACCTATCTTGCCTGGCCAAGAAAAGGTTCAGTGGTCCCTAGGTGAAAAAACAGATTGTATTGCAGCTGTTAATGTCACAGTGATGCCTGCACCCACGGCTACAAGCTTGATACAGCTGGTTTCAATATTACATACGGTAGAATCGCACACCACTTACATAAATATGGTCATTGATGGCTCTCTGCTGAATCTCCTTGCCGGACATCCGTAGGATACCGCCGCATTAACGGGTTGAGGCAACAATGGCGTCCATATGCTGCTCGCCGAACCTTGCCGGTTGCCTGAGTGGCTGTGAACACTATCAGACGATCAAAAGTGCCGTGTCGGATGTAAACACAATTGTTGCAACGCAACAACATGCCGTTACTGAATTCAAACTTGAACATGAATCGACGGGCGGTATGTGGCGTGTCATTGCGACAGCCGACTCCACCGTAACTATGTCAATGCTACCGGTGACACCGTCTCGATCTCGCGGTGCAGCGGTAGGTGTTCGTGTGGTGATTGTTGAACCTGCTGCGGCACGTTGTTGACTTCCATGCAACAATGGCGAGGATTAGTACCGTGCGTTTGCAGCATGGCTTTCATGTTTAGCCGACAGTTTCAGGGACCAGCGTACGCCACGGTACGGTGCTGCAGCGGCGTCACTCGGTGGTTTGGAGTTCCCCGGGACTCATGTCTTGTTCTCTGTGCAGTAATACTTTGACTGGAAAAAGTAACCTCAATGTGTGATCGATATAATAAATACACTCCACTCCAAATACAATCAATGGACTATCAAGGACTATTCTATGGGCTATCTGAGGACTACAATCAAGGACTATTCCTTACAGAGGTAAGGAATAGTCCTACCGCTTGCTTACTTACTTACCACTTACTTACTTACCACTTACCACTTACCACTTATACCACTTACTCCATTCTTAATCCAGTTAACTGTCCTTCAGAGAAGGATTTACCGAGCATGATGCATGAGAAAGCTGTCTTTACGTTGTCTAGGTCTAAAAGGGAATGCCCCACATTTGAAGATATTGAGATAAACGTCAGATAATGTGGGAAAAGCTTAATTTTAACCATTGGTAAGCTTTCAAGGTTCAAAAACGACCTTAAGTGGCCAAATTTCAAACTTAAAAAATGCGCCCCATTATGCCGTTGTTTGGTGGCGTCATGGAATGGCTTTGTAACGACAGCAATGCCTGGCAGAATCTGGCATCCAGACCTGAAGAATACCTCGAAACGCACGAAAGCTGACGCCAACCGGCCATTGCCGCCGTGGGCGCTAAGCTGGGTGGCGGATTGGTGAATGGCTTGTTTGTGTATTTTTTGTCTTGGGACTGGTCGTAACAGAGGCTTTGGTGGACTGTTTGACATCCACAAAGTAACGACCGCCAGCTTGTACGCAGATTATTAATATCAAAGCAGGATACGCTGTGAAGACTGTCATATAGCGTCATGAATCTTCTACCGAAACCTGTCAAGGACTGTTGAGGATGTCAGTACTGTATTGTCGACTTATCCTTGCTTGCAGTGCTTTAGTCCTGACATTGATATCACGTTATGTGAAAATTGGTTACTTTCTTTATTATTTGTGACTAGAAATGCATTTGCACGCAAAAATTTATGAATCTGTAACATTGCCATGAATTGATTGCCAAAGCGTTGCTCAGCTAGCTCAGCCTTACCAAAGATGGTAAGGCTGAGCTAGCAAGAATGTTTGTCTCGCTTAGGATTATTTATGCACTTACTAGTTAACCCTGATATCACCATTGTGGTGTAACAGCATTATCGCTGGTGATAGTTCCTTGGCGTTGTTAAATTAGTTGTTACCTGCCCTTCATAAATTAAAAGCTGTTGTTTGATAGGCTTGACATAGAGTAGTCAACCAATATGGTACGTTGTGCAATTGCACGGGTCAACAGTGTCATCATGGCACTACCTCAGTGCTGTACTGTGGCATGGCATAATGAACAAATATACGGTTTTCGTACTGCAATCCCTGCTGCTTTCATAATAAATTTCATCATGAAAAGATGGGCCTAGCATGCATTCTCGTATAACTCTGCATCTGACATGTGAATGACCAAACAGACATGATACAATATACAAATTACTTTCAGCAAAGCACGCAACCTATAAGTGACATCACTTGCTCAGCCTGTTTTGGGAATCCATAAAACATATGTGACAAAGATGCGTACACGTCTTCTGCTTCCACAGCCATGCAACATGCTGCAGCCATCAGGCTGCTTCACTCAAAAATGTTGTCTACACAGGTAATAACACATGTATAACAAGAAAATATTACCCGTGATGAAATGACACTGCAAACTTGCTGACATTGCACTACGCTGGAAACATGACAAGTGCATGTAGTTATGGTTAGATGGGCGAAATGCAAGGACGTGATGAAGCTACCAATGCACACAAGGCTCATGATAAAATATCATCAAGTGATAGCCGAGACACCAACAGCAATACTTCTCCACCTTTCTCAGCACCCAGCATATCATGCAAGTTGCAGTGCCTATGATAATGATGACTCACAAGCAATGCTTGCACGCCTACAAAATTTGTCAAGACAGTCGTATGTGCGTCCATAATCATACAGCAATATATTTTCGCAATTTTTGGAGGAAGACAATTTTGCGAAACTGTATCACGCAAGCCTATATCAAGCATGTGCATTAATGATATTTAAAACGTATATTTAAAACCCCACGTTAAGGTGGAACATACCATTCAACCTTGTATGAATTTAAACCTCATTCGCAGGTTACTTTAAAGCTTAAAACTTATTTTTTGTGCCAGTCGATCTTCTCCGACGATGAGATAAGATCCTGAAACGTCAGAATGTAAAGATGAACGAATATATGAGCGATTGTGCACGAACCACTTATTATTTAAACGCTAATATAAGCCAAAAACTCGGAAACTCCAGCGACGCATAAAAAACCTCGTCAGTGCTGGGTCAGCGGTGATTTGTAATCACGCATATATATAT
>NW_023597055.1:1518379-1571390 GCF_011947565.3 Pollicipes pollicipes
TGATCTTTTTACACGAAGCTGCCTACAGATACGGTTATTGAAGAAATGGACATATGGGACAAGACAAAGGCCTTCATGAAAAATGTGCTGAAAATAGCAGTTATCGGAGTAAGTGAGAACCGTATTGTGTGAGTGCACTGTGGTCGTGATCGCGAATCGCATCTTCTCCAGACATGGATAAACACGCTGTATGCCACCACTCGTTCAGGTCCTACAATTGTTGCGCGTTTGCTACACACGTAATTGCTGGCTGTATTGACAATTGAGTAAATCTAGGGCAATGAAAGGCTCACAGTTTCCCATGGATTTCGGCGATCACGGGCATTGCTTGTGATTTGTGAGTTATTGTTTACTTGCGGATCAAGCGGAATGATTCTAGGGACAGCCGAATCACAGGACGATAGGGACCTGTCTTCCGTTCTTTCATACTTTTTTTTTGCTGCTGAGTTGGGCATCGAAACTCGGGTGCAAACTCGGACAGGTGGGCTGTGTGGATCCTGTTGCAAGTTATCCGGCAGTTGCATGAAGGTAATTTTGCAGTTCGGAGATAATTCACGTGTTACATGACCACATCTGAAACCGTGCCTGTGCTCTTTCAATAGGCTCCTTGTGTCGTTGAAGGGATCATTATACGCAAGACACACTATCGTGTCACTCGTGTCAATCCGAAATCAACCGAAAAATGCCTGGCGGGAGACCATGGCAGCCGAAGCAGCACCGCCAACGAGTGTGAATACTGGACATCACCCCATCCCATCTTCTAACCCGAAGGTTTGGCGCACTTTTGTGACAGCGATACGGTAAAATGTTCCATTGTCTCGTATGACGATGATCATCATCATATAATCATTGTCACCAACTGCAGTTTGAGTTACCGCGGAACGGCCACGTAGGCCTGTATTAGAGGATATATAACATTTCTGACGAAAAACACAATTTTGAATGTATGCCTGCTTGTGATTGAAAAACCCTTGCTTCGAATTTCCGCATTTGACAAAATAGCATTGTGAAAATAGAAACAAAAAAGTCACGTGACTATTGGTTACGACATCACAAGTTTGAATTCTAGGAAACCAAAAACTTGAGATAGTCAGAAACTGCATTGGCTGATTGGGAGTTCTTTGGTACATAGGTTTGTACAGCTTAACTAATTATTGACTGAATTACAGGATTTGAAACATGCTATTGTTAGCTGACCTGTTAAAAACGCCCGGGGCTATAATTCGTCAACTGATGCTTAGAACTTTTTGGAAACCGCACAGTGGGATTCAGGTAGAAGGAAATTCCCTGATATAATTTTTTTGTTTTCTGAAATGATTAAGTCCGAACCTTTTGAATGGATGGATTTCTGGGTCAGAGCTCGCGTTGAGCAGTGCTTGTTGCGTGAACCCTGACCCCTACCATCCGATCGCCCAATTCCAGGCTAACTGCAGAATTTTGTGGCAAAAGTTTAAAGTGCAGCGACGTTCGACACGGTCCGCCCCGCCCTATGACGTAAACTGACCTTTAGTGCGGACGCTGCCACCGGCCGCAGGCCATATCTGTCGAGGGCAAATAGCGAGCGCCTAAAGCGACTCGAACCTGCCCCGCCACGGGTGTGTAGAGCTGAAGGCAGACGACGAAGGCAGGGAAGGACCTTTCAACACATAAGTTATTGATCGTTGTGGTACGACCGATTTATCATGAATGCCGATGTTATTTCGAAGAGGCGCCCCGGCCCCGTTGCCCTCCCCCCCCCCCCCCCACCTCCCCGAACAGGCAGGCTAAGCTGTGTGACCTAGACTATGACCTCTTCGTCCGCGCAAGTTCAAGAACCGCGGACTTTGCGGCGAACGCGTGGGACGGACTTTCCACGGCGCGGAAAACAGCTCATTGCTTCAGTTGCGTCATCAGAGTGAGTCAGGAGGCACGATCGGACTTCCGGGACAGAGCGAACGTTTCCCCAGCTTCGTCGCCGCTGCCGACCGGCCACTCCCTGACCCGCTGCGAGCAAATGGGCTTTCGCTTCGCGGTGATTCCGCCACAGACCACAGCCAGGTCCCAGCCACAGCTCGCGCGGAGCACCGGTCGCAGAGGCGAGCTGAGAAGTGGATAAGCAGCCTCTCCGTTTGAAATGTGTTTATTTCCGTTCATACATCACCAACAGGCGGGAACTTTACTATCAAAAGAGGAAACGTGAGTTGCGACCCTTCTCCGTTCCTTTCCACCCCCCTACGATGAACGCAGTTGTTGATAAGGCGACAGTGCGAAATGCTATCTGTCGTAGTTTTGGGTTGTGGTATTTGGGTGAGCAATGTAGAATAATGCAGCTATGCTCACCTTACGACGGATATGTGAACGCGATTCAAGAGAACGTAACATCACGAACAGATGACCGGCCAGCCGCCCCCCCCCCCCCCCCTCAACTTGGGGCTACAGCCCCCAAATTTAAGAAGAAAGTGGACTAAATCCGCACAGAAGCCCATTTGTTGGCGTTGAAGTCCATTTGTTGCAGGTGGTTTGCGTCATTCTGCATTACTCAGCTCCCCCAAGTCATTTTACGCAGCTACGTCTCTGGTTGTACATCACTGATTCAATGACGGGACAATGCAGTTTCACGAAGTAGGTAAATGGTACGAATGAGTTTTGTAGAGCGTGTCTCACCCTTAGGGAATATTTCAAAAAACATACTCTAATGAAACCTCAGGGCCAGTTTCATTCAATAACACTGTGCAGTGCCACTGCAGCACCGTCAATTAAAAGAAGGACATCAATAATTTTCGAGTCCAAATTACAGTGTTAGCGCTTTGGAACAGCACTACGCGTTTCCCTGCAGCCGCAAATGAAACAACGTTTGTGATTCGCCCAGCGAGCGACCAGGGCCTGTTACCGAGAAGCGCATTGGTTTAAGTTTGAGTCAGTCACTATGGGCCAATGCTATGCTCCCATTTCCAAAGCCAAAGTGCGCCTCAAAAAGAGCCACTGTGTCGTGACTGCCATAGAAGAGAAGTTAGAGCCACAGTATAACGTGGCGTTGAATTCACGAGATAAAAGCTTCATGTTCGTACATCTCTGTGTCTAAACAGGCTATTTTAACAAGCACCGAGGTGGCCGGTTGAATACCGTTTGCTCGGGTGGGGGTTTATCTGACTTCCCCGATATCTTAGAAACTAAAAGAGCTAGAGACGCCAAATTCACAGGGTGGGTTGACCTGTACATGAACTTGGTTGTATCAACTATTTAAATTCCTAAGTCATGACCTTAAGGTCAAGTGAGGTCAAACAACGTCAACATCCAGATTGGTATCTAAGGTGCCCACAGACCTGTTCACACAACCGCCGTGAACCTAGATCCTTTTTCTAAGCAAAAGTTCACTGGTGCCAAAGTCATTGGCCTTGTTTGACCTTAAGAAGGTCATGGTGACCAAAACCATACAAGACTGCTCTGATCTGATCTGATTCTAATATCTGAATAAGTGTCAAAGATTGCGCTGGGGGGGGGGGGGGGGGAAGAGGGCTCCTTAAAAAAAATGATGGCGTGCGTCATTTCAGGGCAGTGACCTGTTCTGACCTTTAACAAATTCATGGACGGTGTATGATGCGGTTTCTGTCATTAATTTATATGAAATGAGCACCAGAAACTACCCATGCAGCAAGCTCTCGAGTAAAAAACGATTGCTTTTGACTTTGATCTGACCTTGATATCTGATCCTACGTCACTGGCATTGTGTATTTACTTGTTGTTTTGCCCGACAGACTATATCAGGGATGTATGGCTTCGTCTAACACTCCGTTGTTGCATCAGATTCAACGATTCCCTAGAAATTGCATTCCCTGAAATCATGGCCTGACTTGGACATGCCATAAATCAACGATCTTATAAGATACATCCAAATTTTCGCCATGAAAGATTCACTATGGCATTGTCTACAGTTATGTGAAATTTGGTGTGGCTACGCAGCGTCCTTTGGAAATAATTTCGGAAAGCCCTTTGGGGCAAACTGACTCCCATCCGAGCGCGTGTTAAGCTTTCAAAGCATTTATTGCACAAAGACGTTGATAAATCATTGTGGCGCAAACATTACAGAACACACACGTTGGAAAATCAATGCAAATTAAAGGTATTGACGTCATAGCAGTAAGCAGGGAGACTAATAAGGTATCTCTTGCAAGAGCGGCCACCTCAAACCAAAACTTTGGGCTATTCAGAAGGATAACAAGGTTACTGGCATTACTGATCAAATCGTACGCGTTTGATCTGACGATAACAAGCAGGCATAAAAAGATAGCATACTCCATTTAAAGACTTCAGGCTGTTGAAAGCCCAGAGCACACCCTGCCAACTTCTGTAATTGTTTGTTTCCAAGAAGGGAAGTGCGTTTGGAGTTTAGAAGCAATAATGCTTAATATGTAATTATAATAAGAATAATAGCTGATGTTAAACAGCACTGATAGAAATAATATAAGTAATTGCAGCTTACATACCATAAAGACACACACACACACACACACACACACACACACATATATATATATATATATATATATATATATATATATATATATATATATATATATATATGAAGCGATAATAGACATCGAGCCAGTGAAAACGCACAAGCACTGGTCTAACTTAGAATAATTACCCGCGATTGGTATTTCCAGATATTTTGTGAGTTCAATCTCATTCAACCTGGCATCGTTCATGGAACGATACACACCCCATCACCGTCCAATACCCATCACCGGGTAGAAATTAATCCGTTTCTGTTATCTCAGTATGTAAGAGTTGGACCTGGGTCATTACAACGACAATCAATAGCCCTAATTAAGCTCTCCCAAAATGGGTCTCGTTAACCCGGCATTGACTGGGGTCAAATGCGCTTGCCCTGGCCAGCATTCGCGATAATTCAAGAACGTATAGAGATGTCGCTTCAAAGTTTCCGGCAGCTGTTGATTGATGAATTCTACGCCTTGTGTTAAACTAGCAATGATGAGACCTTGATGGATAAAGAGGGAATGACGTCAAAGTGCTGTCATGGTTGCCGGTTTTTACAAAAGCGCAGAGACATAGACACATTGACAGAACCAAACGAAATAACAAGTTTGACATCTGTAAGTGGAAAATGTGAGCCAATTATTTCACCATGCATATGCACTTGTGCTGTGTTGCTTCAGCACTGCACGTAGAAATATTTCAATGTAAAACAACAAAAGTAAATATAAAAAGCACTCTCTACATTTTTGGTCTCAGACTCAAAATGGCAACGACATGAAAAATATCCTAGACACGACTACAGCGGATGCATGTACCAAGTTTCGAGTAATTATCTGTAACAATGACTGAGCTATGACTTGAAATGCATCACAGTGCATGTTGTTCATGCTCGTATAGGCCTAGGCCCGTAATAGGTCAAGATAGGCCCAGGCCCGTGATAGGCCCAGATAGGCCCAGGGCCGTGGTGGCGTGCGGCGGGGCTGAGGTCTGCTGCAGCGGTGCGGTAATGGGGCGGCGGAAGCCTTTTAGCAGTTTTACACGCGAACCGACGATGACGTGACTGGAGGCGGCGTGGAAGGGTATCAGGTTGCGATGTCGGCAGGCCTGAACCGTTGGAAACAACGCGAACATAGATCCAACCGCTTATTCACCACAGAGGTCATCCATTTTACCCTGACCTTAGACGGCTTATGAACAAGTAACAGCTCTCGTCTCTCATGCCCGTAATTGCGGCTAAGCTCTTCTCCCTCGCGTTTACATGGTTCAAATATTACGGAAATCATTGGACGAAAAAAAGACAAATAATAACCCAAGGTTTCACCTCTCATTTGCACGTCACGCGACCCCCGTTTTAGGCCTAGTATGGCGCGCGTAACGTTGGATACTTTCCCATCTAGAATGTTTGATCAGGGAGTAATGAGTTCACACCATGAGGCTGGTTTCTAAATGCTTTGCTTTGTGGGAGTGTTCAGCTATTCCAAAGCAATATTTTATGATCTGACCTTGGCCTGTGGTTTTAATACTCATTTCCACTCAAGATTGTTGTAATCTAAGACCGCACGTCACTTCTTTTTCGATTGCAGTTTGAATTTTTAATTCGGCCCGCCCGTTTTCGTTCTTGAGATAATCAGGGCTTCGAGTGTGCCCCTACCCCCTCCGGTCAATGGCGTGCCGCTGAGGAGCCAGGTCCACACCGACTCAACCTCGTGGCATCATTCGGATGACGTCAGGAGGAACATTCGCTCGCGATCGGATCGTTCCATGACCAATGACGTCACAAATCTCACAGAGTGTCTCCAAATCACTAACGACGGGTTACAACACTGGGTTCTGTGATTACCGTGGTGTTAGCCACAGATCTTTCAAACTAGGGATACGAGTTCTACATGACAGGAGTCAGCGCGAGAGGTACTTCATGACGGCTCAGATTATTGGCAATTATGCTGTCAAATGCTGGGAAGCAAGTAGATTGACACTGTTCAATGCAAATGTTCTTGCACACCACATATAATTTGTTGACATGTTGGTATGTCTGGATCATGGACACCCTGCATGTAGGGTGAGCTGGCGAAATTCAGCGAGAGCTTTGAAATTTTCCCGCCCTTTCATATAACCTGCATCGACTTTTCACCACGCATCTCTCCTCTAAATCCAAGCTAAAACCGATATTCAAACCCTGTTAGTTCAACGAAACGATCCTTTATTTGCTAGCCTTCACGTAAACATGCAACGCCTGACTATTCGTGAGTTTGAAAAATGGACACAACATTTTTCAGAATGTCAGCCTAATAGAAGATCTTCAGCCCGCTCGGCACGCTCTGGCCAGCTAGCGGTCCAGCCCGCGAAAGATCGCAGAGATGATTAGGCGTTAATCCGCAAGCGCTAACACGGACTCGGGTGGGCAGCTGTAGATATTTGAATAGCGGATTTTTGGTGTAAAAAATTACATGTACCTTGCACGTTCGCCGACCTACGACAGGTGAAATTCCGGCCATAGATTCAACGAGGGCAATTTTTAGGGAATCGTTGAATATGGTAGAACAATAGAGCGTTAGACGAAGCCATGCACCTCTGAGATATTTTCTTAGGCAACACAACAACTTAATTGACAAATTCCATTGACCTAAGTTCAGTTTTGAAGGTTAGATCAAGGTTAAAACCAGCATGTTTTATCTTATATGCTTAATTTTGAGAGCTTTGAGAGATTAGCTTAGCTAATCGATTGCTCGATATATGGGTTACTTTCTGATGCTCCTTTTAAATTCGTTGATGACAGGCAACGCTTTACATTTTGAATTTATTGGTATCAGGGAACGCACCATGCATTTTCCACAAGCTTCTTCAAGATCAGAAAAGGTCACTGCCTTGAAATGACCCGGTTCACATTTTGTTTCTTGGAACATAGCGCCAAAACAATGCGGAACATAGCGGTCTAAAACCACCCGATAACAGGCTTTGCAGAAGTGTACCGCAACGGGCCGAGTTGCTGGGCATGCGCGTACAGTTGGAATGGGCTCCCGCGAAACTTCAACAGTGCATTGTCCAGGACCACGCACAAGCCTTGGCTGACGCGTTCCCTGAGGCTTTCATAGAGTTTTAGGAACAAAC
Source organism: Pollicipes pollicipes (assembly GCF_011947565.3). NCBI lineage: Eukaryota > Metazoa > Arthropoda > Thecostraca > Pollicipedomorpha > Pollicipedidae > Pollicipes > Pollicipes pollicipes. Next base: position 1,525,964 of record NW_023597055.1, read on the forward strand.
ATCTCGTCGGTGGGAACTTGTCCCGCCTTCGCCTTTCTCTCTCGTTTCATTGAATGTGACGTGCCGCAATGGCGTATCAGAACACGCGCTATGCCCGGAGAGAAATGGGGGAGCAAACGAAACAGACACACGACGAAAACACATTGACACGCTACAGACCTTTCCTATGCTCGGGGAGGGTGAAGGTAAACGGTTTGGATATATCCGAGGGAATTATACACATGTAACTAAGACAGCCCTTATAGCCTTATCGCCCGTGAAATAGCCAGGAAGATGGAGATATAGGTGCATTGATATTTCGGATGCATAGCTTTACCAAACAAACATCAGTTGAAGTAGTGGCTACTTTTTTATTTATGTCTTATTTATGTGCATAATGGTTCTTCCAACCGCACTTAACAACTTGCACATTATAAGCATCGGCATGCGACATGAACAGATCACACCCAAGTTTCAATTGTCTGGCCATTATCGCTCATGGGCGTGAAGGTTTTATGGAATTTCGGGTTATGTGTGACTGTTCAGAAATCATGGAAACATTGCTGTGCGGTATGATTTTGTGATATGCGTCATGCCTCACAGGCTTTTGTAAACTATACAAGCCTACTCGTCGTTCTTAGGTTAAGTATTCTAACACAACTTCTTTGGTTTAGGCTCTCTGTTCAGCGTATATCGCCATGCATTGCACAGCCTCAGGGATACCCACGTTGATAAGAGCATTTGGCGACTCCACTTTTGATAAATATATGATTGCTTGGTGCAGTGTTTTGCACGGTCCACAAATTCCGGCCAATTCAAGCTATCTTTTACGCATCGGTGGACACCGTCACTAAAACAAGAAGTTTCGTTTTCATCATTCCGTCGCTTTAGAAACGTGGTTCCATTGCTTGTCACTGTCACTCTGCAGAAAACTTAACGGAAAGTACTAAGTCAATTGCTTGTTAAGTTTTCCAAACGTGTTTAAACCCACAACATCGTTTTTCCAAGTTCCCTCAGGCAGTAACATTTCCCACAGGAACAGCATGAAATTCTGGTGAGGAGACAATCCGCCAGAATGTATATGAGAGACAAAACGAAGCTCTCAATGTGCCCACTATGCCTGCGCTATTAACTGTGTTAATGCAGCGTTGACACGGTCACCACGCTGCGAATGACTTGGTAAACGAGAAGCGTAACTTGGCCTTCACGGCTCTCACTCCTCACTCTAAGCGCATTACTGACTGCACGTCTAGCGTTTGATGTGGTCCGCACGTCGCGAGAGGGCAGCGTGAACATACACCTACAAGAAACGAGGTCACCAAGCGCTTCTTAAAAACGTTTCGGATCTTCTGGACGGAAGATGCTTCGCGTGCACTCAGAGCGTACAGTCCTCGGTCCGTGAAATTCCTTCCTTTATGACCAGATTCACACGCATGCACGGGGAACGGCCGGCAACGGTGGTGACAACGGCGCCAGCATGCCCGCGGCGGCAGGAAGAGCGCGTGGCGCTGGCATGGGTGCAGCGTGTCCAGGCGGAACACTGCCAGCTAGCACCATCTCCTTCACGCGACATTTCTCGCGCTCGCAAACTCGGGTAGTATCTTGCCGATGATTGCGACAAACCGGGCGGCGTCGTCGCGCACCCGCAGCCCCCGGAGTTCCGTCATCGCCCGGGATGTGATGCTGCCGGTCACCGGAGTTCCATCACCGCCGGGAACGTCACGCTGTTAGCCGCCTCTCACCACGCTGAGTCCGCGCTGCCGCAGTTAGGCGGGCAACGGAGCTGGTGCCTTGCCCGGTACAGCTGCCTCCGGGGGTTTAACCCGCAAAACGCACCAGAGAAACAGCCGAACATCGCCGTTTTGTTTCAGATACATCGGCGGTTGAAAAGCGACAGTAACGGGTTGTTGGAGTGAAGGACCAAGTTGTAATGCGGTTTATGGGCTACAAAGGCAACGGAAGTTGCTGGTTCCGCTTCATTTTCAAAAGCACCGAGCCCATTGCTGTTACAAAAAAGACGTTTGATGCGTCGCGGGGTAACGGAGTCGTGAATCGTTCCCACCTTTGTTTTTTTACGGTCGTCCACTGGACAGCTGTCAAGCGAGCAGTGGCTAAGGCAAAGGGGAGGAGGTACAGGGGGCACGTGCCCCCTCCCTCTCCCCTTAAGTCACAAAGGCCCTTCGGGCCTCTCGAGACCAACGACCAAGGGCCCGATTTCAAAGCCCGTCGGGCCTTGAAATCGGCCAACTTGAAGGACCAACTTGCACTGGACGCATTACATTGATTGAGACCCAGGTGCAGTCTGTGGATGCCAGCAATTGTGCTAACGCACGCCAGACACGGACAACGCGACGATCATATTTTTTTTTTTGAACTTGAACAATTGGCCGTTGCCAATGGCCAATCAGGTGGGGGTATCTGCGCGGTGTTTATGTGGCGGTATGGATGCCTGGGTGACTTTAAAGGGAATGGTCCACATTTGCATGCCGTTTTGAACTGAAATAGCCATCTTGAGGACCTTTTGATGCAGTTCACGGTCATGTCCTTTTCAAGGCCTAAAACGATCTGTTTCCTGGGTTACACGCCCGCAAAAGTGCGAAAAGGCTTATTTGGAGCCTATTTCAAAGATGCCTCCGCAATGATGATGTCATAGAAACGTCACACGATCGCCGTAAGGTTTCAGGCTGTTTTCTGCTTATGGTCTAAATAGCATGGCAGCTGGAACATTCGCAAAGGCGAAGATGCGGCACGTATTATACAATGCGCGGAAAATGATTGGCTGCTAGCAAGATTTCACTGCTGAAGACGTGTCGCGAACGTAAGCGTGACCACTTTCAGATTGTGCGGCACTCGTCGCGAACGGGTCATTTTTCCTTATTTCTAGGCCACAGGTCAATGCTATAAAAAGAACGGCACTGTCTGCAATGAGAGTACGGGACCCAAAAAACGGGCACTCTCCCGAAAGTTATAAAAAAAGAAGACGCGACGGCAAATCTGCATTTTTCCCCTGCTGGCGTTTTTTTTTTTCTTCGTCTACTAACGCATCTCTTAGAGACAGCTCGGTTGGCGTCTTGTGTACCAGAGCACAGAACCTTGCATCGGTTTATGGGTTAGCAAGGCATTATAAAATCACGGAAACATTACAGTAATATTAAATATATATCTCACTAAATATTTCACACGTATGGTACCAGAAATCTAAATCTTGAACAAAAGATTGTGTTCTACAAGTAGAACATCTTGAGCCGCATTACCATCAACCCCCGTTGGGACTTCGTTTTGAAGAGAGGTCACAGTGAAATCCGGGGTTATGACTGAAAATCCGTGCGGAAATTGCGAGAAAACCTGCCATTTGATAGTCCCGCGAGCTGTGCAAATGTGAGAGTACACTTATTTGACAAAAGGGTGTGAATCTGGGGCTCAAATGTGTGTGATCACTGGTGGTGTGTGCCAGTGGCTTGTATTGATCTTGATGTGATGGGGAGTGTACGTGCGAGGTTTGTACGTATGAGAGACATTGTTTTAGTATTCTTAAGTCTAGTGACTCTCAATAAAATGTGCTCTATTGTTGCCTGACTTTACTTTTATGTTTGTGTTTAAATATGACAAAGCAATGCTGGCAAACTAAGCGAAACACTAGCACAAGCACATATGTTGCAGGGGTGTACCAAGGCAAGGTGGTACTTCATTATGATCTTGCCAACATTTTGAGCCTTTTAAGGTATTACAGCATGTAATTAATTCACTCCATGCCATTATATCAGCAATTCATTTGGGCGGTAGAGGCTGGTGCGTGCAGCTAATAAATGAACATGCTCGGTATAGTTTCGCATTATAGAACTTTGCAAAATTGTCTGTTACTAAAGGTTTCTGAAAATATAGAGCGGCGTTATTACTGATGCACATTGTACTGTCTTCACAAATTGTGCATGCAGGGGAGCATTGCTCGTGAGTCATCAATGTCATAGTCACTGCAACTTGCGTGGAACGCTGGTTACTGAGAAAGGTAGAAAAGTATTGCTGTTGGAGTCTTGGATAACACTTAATAATATGATTATCATGAGCATTGTGTGCACTGGCAGCTTCATCACTTCCTTGCATTTTGTCCACCCAGCCATAACTACATGCACTTGTCATGTCTGCAGCCTTGTGCACGGTCGGCATGTTTGCAGTGTCATTTCACTACATGTACAATTTTCCTGTTATTTTTTAGTAAGGCAGCCCGATTGCTGCAGCATGTTGCATGTGGAAGTGGAAGATGTGCTTGCATCTTTCTCACATACGTTTTGTGGATTTCCAAAACAGGCTGAGCAGGTGATGCCAATTATTGGTTGTCTGCTTTGCTGAAAGTGATTTGTATACTGTATCATGTGTTCTTGCTTGGCCATATGTCAGATGGGCAGTCAATACAAGAGAGCACACTTGGCCCATCTTTTCATCCTGGAATTCATTATGAAAGCAGCATGGATTGCAGTTCAAATACCATATCGTTGTTCATTATGTCATGCCACAGTACAGGACTAAGGTAGTGCCACCATTAAGCTTTTAACATGTGCCATTACACAATATACCACCTTGGTTGACACCCTATGTGAAGCCTGTGAGACAGCAGCTTATAATTTATGTATGACTGATAACAACTGATTTAACAATGCCAAAGGACTATGAACAGCAAGAATGTCATTGCACCACAATGTTTATATCAGGTTTAGTATTAATTGCATAAATAATCCTCATTTAAACAAAATTGTTGGAAGCCCAGCCTTACCATCGTAACCATAGCAATAGCAACGCTTTGGCAATCAATTCATGACAATGCTACAAATTTATTTATTTTCGCGTGACACCACATTTCCAGTTACAAATAATAAAGAAAGTAACTACTGTCCACATCACATGATATCAATGTCAGGACGACAGCACTGCAGGGAACGACGGGTAAACAATAAAGCATTGACAAAATCATCACCAGCATAGCAACAACAGCAGCAGCACAGCATATCGTGCTTTGATATTGATAATCTGCCCTAAAAGCTGGCGATCGCTACGTTGTGTATGTCAAACAGTCCACCAAAGCTTTTCTTACGGCCAGCACCAAGACAACAAATCTACGAACAAACCACACACTAACCCGCCACCCGACACAACCTCCGTGACGAGAACGGCCGGTTGGCGTCGGCTTTCGTGTGTTTCGAGGTATCCTTTAGGTCTGGCTGCCAGATGCTGCCAGGTCTTGCTGTCGTCACAAAAACCATTCCATGACGCCATGAAACAATGGCGTAATCGGGCTCATTTTTACAAACATTGAAACTTTGCTACTTAGCGTCATTTTTGAACCTTGAAAGTTTACCAATAGTTAGAAGTAAGCGCTTTCCATCATATCTGGTGCCTACCTTAATGTCTTCAAATGTGGAACATGCCCTTTAACATAATTTACACGAAATAATCTGCACAAACTCGTTGGCGTCAAACTCAGAAGTCAGGGGGTTTTACGTTTTAATAATGGCACGGCTGTGGGGTGCACTGAATGATTTTCGCTATGTTAGTTCAAAACCCCATATAACTGTGGAACCCTTACTTTAAGCCGCACTGAAGTCATTGTGCCAACTATTTCAACGTTCTAGGCACGTCTAATTTGATGGCTAGTGCCTGGAAAGGTGAGGCATCTCTTAAATGTTTAATACGGCGAACTGAAATGCCAAAGGTAAAAAGGAGGCCAAGTCAGGTTTGCCTGGGGACATCCACCCATCTAAGAATGGACTATGAAACAAATTACCAAAACAAAACTTTTAGCTTTACTTTTAAAACCAAACTAAACTTTCAAAACCAAAAATATTAACAAAATTTAGAGTATGTCTTCCGGATAGATTCGGAGCTATAGCAGCACGAAAAATAGAGATTATCTTTGCTTTTCCAGTTCAACCACTACACTCCAGTGTCAGTTTGTGGTGCTGAAAATACTAGTTTGTTGTCATTGTCAGTTTCAAAACCGTGTAGGCGAAAAAGACGTTGTCTTCATATTTAACATTATCCTGTGTTTTTTTTTTAAGAGCGAGCTGGGTGATTTCCTACGGCTGTGATAAAATGCTTACGGGATGTATATTTCTAATCTTGTTCGCGTGCTTTGTGTGTCTGAATACGTAAGCTGCTTGTATGGACAAATTGTTGTTCAATGAGTCTCGTTCTTAATATGTTTTCCTTTTTAACTTTTACCAAGCACTCAGAATACTCATTTTGCATATAATAGGGTATTATTTTTGTTAATACATACGTACATGCAAACGTACATAAATGCACACATTATTGTCCTAAGGTGCTCAAAGATAATTTTTCAGACACATCATTTTCTTCCGCCCATCATCGCCTGATGCTGGCCGCTAGGCCGGCGCAGCGCGACCTGCAGATAATGTAATGCCTGACATCGTAGTTTTTGTTTTGAAGACACGCGAACGCAGATGTTGTTGAAGACTGTGATATAACTGCCCACAATCTGATTCATAATGAAGGTTGGACGTCTTTAAAAGAAGATGTGCAGCCATATTAATGCTGACTTTTTACCCACTTCGATTTATAATCCAAGTTCACAACATATGATTTGTTTGGTACTCGAGCGTTCTCGAAAAAAATTGTTAAAACATATTACAACATGTTTTTTATCAAACTTTGATCTGCAATCTTGGTTTACGTAGTCCCAAACTTCTCTGTTACACCCACACAAACTGTGGTGGAGTCCCTGAGTGCTCCGGTTTAAAAAAGAGTCAACCAAGCTATCGCAAAATGATATCACCGGCAGCTTATTTCATGCAGTGCTTTAACGTGCGGTAACGTCAGTTAATTGACTTCAAAACAACAAAAACATGCATCTTCCTCAGGTTTCTACTATCTGTTTCAGTTACGGCACGTGAAAATGGCAATCAAACGAAGGAAATCGTATTCCCTCGATATGAAGTGGGCCCTTTCCGTTGGTGTTTTGGGAGCCCTTTCACCATCAGATGCTCTTTGTCAACCGTGTGCCCCTCCCCCTGCCAAGAATCTGGTGGCGCCCCCGCAAGCGTGCGAAAAGTTCAAACCACGGATCTTCGTTTCCGCGGAGCCTTTGTGTCCCCATGATAGATGTGATATCATGAAGTGTCCTCATGATAGATGTGGCTCGACACAAAAACCCCATCATTCACTTCCAAGACACGTCAGGCCAGCTAAGTTAATGGCGTGGCCTGCCATGGCACAGAACTTAGGCCTTCGCAGTGTGACCCTCGGGGTCATCTACAGCCTGCGCGCGCGTCGATGCGAAGGTGACCGGCTGTTAAAGGATGGGCAGGTCAGCGGGTAGGTCAAGTATGGGTCATGTTGACTGAGCGACGGCGCTCGCCCCACTCTTCGACCATGGTGAAGACGGATTTCGAGAAATGCTCCTCATGGGGTCTTTCAGATCTAAAAACGCATATAGCTATTTTAAAGACATTGAGTTTGCCGGCCGTTTTCGGAAATATAACTGGAGTTGTTCGTGTGGGTGACGTTGAGGTCCGATCCTTTCGAGTCTACGGTTTGTTGCGTGTACCCTGGACACACTAAGCTATCTTCGCCGTTCCATTTCATAGAATGAATCTGTGCTCGGACTACTTTAGCCAGGAGTGACTCGTTAAAACCATATTTCACTCGCGTATTGCTGCAACAGTCTGCCTGTGCCGGCTGACTACCCTGCGCCGTGCAACCACCTTGTACCATCTGACCGTTCTGTGCCAGCTGTGACCATCCTGTGCCAGCTGACCACGACAGGCGGGGGAAACACCGCACCCGCTCTGGGACCAGTAATCCGTGCGGATCTATTACGAGGCCAGCATGTTAATCCCAGACCATGGATGCGTTCCAAAAAATCCCATAATCTCACACAACATCTTGGTCAAAAACCGTCGTTGGCAGACGGGGCATGACATGGCGCGATTTGAGCTAAATTTCCCAATGGAGTCTGAGAGGCCTTTCCGTCGCAGATGTGGCGAGCCCAAGATGCACCAGGAATTCGCAGACTCATGTCTTTTGAAAGTTACCGGAAGTAAGGCGCGTTCACGATTGTTCAGTTGAACTCGCACCATTTCTTCAGATTTCCGTCGCCGGTTTCAAAGTTTAGCAGCAATATAACAACAATATTCAGCAGCATTATTATACAGCAATATACAGCAATTTTAGCAGCAATATTCGATCCATTTTAACCTAAGTTCATGTTGTGCCACTGAAAGACCCGGGAAGCAAGGTATCCGCGGCAAGCAGCCGCGATGTCACTCAAATTCGTTCTGCATACCTGCGTGCTATCCCTCTACGATGGTACCTGGCTCCCTGGACAATGAGGAATGGCGCCTGTTGAGTGTCACGTGCGACGCAAAGGCTTTGCACTTATAATTTAAGCTGGCAAAGAGTTGATCTAGCGTTTGAAAAATCGATTGGAGTGTCATTATCATCTTATACCTCGTCAAAAACTGCCCAATGGCATGCTGCCATTGTTCACGTCATCTGGATTTCCACAGATAGGAGATTCAGATAAGATTAAATGATTCTATGAAGCCATTCCTGATGTCATTGTGATATCAGCCCAAGGCCGCTCTGCCTGACCGTGCTGCATCACAATCGCTACAAGAAGTTCTCTAAATTTGAATGAGGTTTTGAACTGTGATAACCATTTTGAAGATCATTCAGTGCAGTTCACAGACCTGCCTTCTCAAAGGGAGTGTCCTACACTTGGGACATATCAAAAAAGAAAATGCTCTGGTGAAACCTTAGGACCAGTAACGTCTAAAAATAACACTCGATAGTGCCACTGCAGCACTTTTAAGACATACTAACTTTATAGTTTATAACCATTTCAGAGTAAAAAATGGAAGCCGTCACTTTCCATCAGCACTAAGTTTCTTCCCGGCAGTCGTGACAGCCGTCATCATGGCGAAAGCAGAATCTGCTAGGGGCAGCTACCAGCTGTTAATGAATGACGTCAGTGCAAACGGAGGTATGTGGTTGGCATAGCGGGTGGCAAGGGCCAGTTAGCGAGAGCAAATTGGTTGTGAAGTCTGAACCAGTGCGCCCCTATAGACCATGTGATACACTGTTTCCCAAAGCCAAAGAGAGTTTCGAAAAAAGCCTCGGTAGTTAACGCTATAGGAAAAAATCAAAGCCAAAGTATAATGTTCCGTTAAAGCCACAGAATAATGGCTTCATGTTTACATTGTTTTTTGTCCACCAGAGTGTTTCAAGCTTTCGTAGCATCTATTACAGAGACATTTTCACAGATAAGTGTGTTGCAAACATTACAGAACACAGGCGCTGGCAAAGCAAGGTAAATATTTACATTAACTTTATAGTGATGAGCAGAGACTTCAATAAGATTTCTCCCGCAGGAGCGGCTCCTTCAAATCGAAACTCTGAGCAATTCAGAAGGGTTTCGAGAAAACTGGTATTGTTGATTCAGTCGTGCGCGCCTGATCTAACAATGAGTGAGAAGTGCAGAAAAGGTGGCGTATTACCTTTAAGACCAAAACCCTCCAGTTACTGAGCTTGACATCCGCGAATTTGTGCATACTGTTTCAAGGTCACGCAGGCATGCATGACGCCATAGAAACGTCACGTGAACGCTGCCACCTCATTGGTCAGGTGGGTGCTCAAGACCTACAAAATATTATCATCTAGTAATTGGTGTCTCGCGAACGTGACCACGATTTCTCGCACTAACTGGCTTCAGTGCAGCTTTCGAACACGATCTGGTTGTTTTGGTTGGCTGCACCAGAGTCCTTTCGACCAGTAATGATTATTTCAGGGGATGAAGGAGAACGGACAACGGTTGGGCTTAACAATACATGCGTTTAGGAACCTGACCGCCGGAGCTTAATCTGCACAGGGTACCCCGCGGGATACACATTTGCCGCTCGGACTGCGGTACCCACCAGGGAGCTCTCTGACCCACTAGTAAGTGCCGCAAGCGATCTGCCCCCCCCCCCTCCCCAACATTGAGGTTATCAACGAGGACGCTGAATTCACTATGAAAGATGGTAACAGTGTGAACCCATATACAGGATGAGAAGCATAAGGACGGCCAGCACAATGGCGAACGAGTCTGTTCGACAGCTTCTTTCCAAAATGAAAGTACGTTGGCTGCTGGTAGGTGGAGCATCTACGGCTTGTAATGGTGACTGATTTGGAATAATGATCACTATAACTGTACTATCTTTGCCATCTGTCACGCATCGTATTTTATCTCACTTTTCCGTCATTGCTTCGAAATAGTGATTACTTCCCGAACGGTGTGACCCTTCAAACTGGCCGAAAAACATTGCCGTGGTTGAATCGTATCCATTTTTTCTGTTGTGTTTTTCATAACCCGTGTCTGAAAGCATATTTCACTTTAGATAATCCTGAGACACACGGTAACAAAAAGCCGCGGGCATTATATGTCTATCAGACACCTTATGCAGGCAATGTTATGTACGCCTTATCTTTCTGGAAGACATACGGCAGTCCAAATCTTCTGTCACTGGCCAACATTTTTACCTATGACCCTCTTTACGGACATTAACTATTCGGGTAATTCTCTGATCTTCCGTTTCGGATCAAGAAATAGGAGATATTCAGTATGGGTCGGATCCCGGGCCTTATATTTACACGTTACAAAAATTGTGAGTACTCAAGCGTTAAGTTTAAAATTAGTTTATTATACCACGATCAATGTGTGCTACTCAGTAACAGATGATGCCGTGACCTCCTTAAGCACCCTGAACGTGCCCAGGCAAAGCATAACCATAAAAATGATAAAACCTATCAATATTCTATCACACTATGACACTAAATAAAAATAATACGAAGTTAGTAATACACACATCTCATTATACCAGTAATAATCATACAATATAGCATTTAATACTAGTATGATCATTATAAGTGATAAATACAACAACGTTATGACTAGAGTCGATGGACACACAACAAAAGCGGCAAAAGCTGAAGAGATTAATCCAAAGCGAAACCGACTTGACTGATCCTAATTTGAGTTGATTTGAAGCTTGACTGAGTATAAAGTTATATAAACCAACCTTTATTAACAATCGCATTAGTTACTGAACGTAGGCTTTTGCGTCCACGACGACGTGAAAAGTTGACAAAATAACCTTGGTTGTACAGCTATTTCCTCAGCCTTGATAGAGGAAATAGTTTACCAGGATATCGCTTACCTTTCGACATTAATCAAATATTTCATCTTTGTCTGTTCTTTTCGATCATAAATACATACTTCATCTCTTTAGGAACACATGTTTTCAGGTATTATCCTTGAATGGATTGGCTTCGTTTTCAAAGCCATTATTCTGTGTATTACATACTCAAAGCATGAATGTTTAGTCTTCGGCAGCTTCTCCTGTAAAACATTCAACTCAAAACTGGGGTTCGGAAATTCTAAACGGTATGAAATATATCATAACACACTACGGACTGCCGTTGAAATCCCCCTTCCATCCCTGCTGCGGACCGCCGGTAGAGTCCCCCTTCCCCTCCCCCCCCCCCCCTGCTGATTCTCCCCGTCATGGAACGCGATCACGCAACGAACTTACCATGCGGTCACGACCCGGAATTTCAGGGCAAGGGTGGAGGTTCGTCGAGGGAGCTGTGACGGCAAATGTGAAGATGTATCGGTGACAATGGCCGGGCTTGTGAGGTTGAGAGGATAGGCAGAGTTTCTGTAACAAAGACTTTGAGTTCCCGCTTCTTTTTGCAATCAGTTGCGGGATTGCGTCTGATCAAAGCCAGCTACCGACCTGGAATTTCCAGTTTTTCCAATTTTCCAAATTCCAGCTTCCAATTTCCAATTTTTTTCTGGGGGGGATTTCAATTCATACCACCCGGAACACTTAATCGGCTCAACCATGGCAAAAATGTTTAGCCTTGGTTAGCAGAGGCTCACTAAAGACAGTTGTGGCTATCTCAAAACAACGGGATAAAGTTGAGAGGCGAGACGTGAGATATCATATATGACAGATTGTGATAGCCACCTCTGGTGCGTGGATCTAACAAGCAAGTCATATTAGCATTCCGTAGGCCAATTATAACTTATTCGCAAAGCCACCTGCTTCGGCAGCGAGGATATCTGTGCAGCTGATATATCTGGCATTGATTACAGAAGAACACTGTGATGATGTTCATTTCTTTATACCGTCTAAACAATTTCTAAACGTCGTTGCAATTATGCTATCTTCTATGACAACAAATCAGAAGCTAGCTGTGAGACCTGGCGAGCAAAAAGTGCATTGCAAACAAACATTGGCGCTCATATCCTTCCTTGAGCAGGTGGTTTTATATCTTTGAATGGCGTGGTGGATTCGGCTAATCCACATATCACGTATGTCACAGACGACTGCGCCGAATATTCAGACACAAGAGTGGCCATTCGGCAGCCCGGACCGTGCCGACTCGGAGCAAAAACAATGCGAATGAGACACACGAGAACGTGTGCATGCAGTGCAGTTCTGCAGCAGCCCCGACAGCACGTGGTCAGCGCGCGCAGGTGGCCACGCGCTGTGAAGTGCAACGCACGAACCGGCCAATACCGTCAAATGTTGCTTTATTGGTGAAAGGCGGCTTGAGGGAATACTTATATTTGTACGTCGTTCTTCAACGTCTTTCATCTCTGCGCCTTCCTGAGGGCGGAGAGGGCCCATGTTTTAAATATTTGCCGCATCAGTGTCCTCACCCCCAACGCAATGATTTATATCCCGTGTTGGTCATTTCATATCACAGCCGAACCCATTCGCATTTCACAAGGTCAAATGTTGGTGAGATGCTCCAAACGTGCTATTAGTGTGGTTCACCCTTTCTGTTGTTCATCCACTCGCTGTCGAGCGCAGTATAAGGACCTGTAAATTTCATCGCATTTCGTGTGATTTGTCGAAGACAGAATGAGCTGGAACCTCTAGATTTTGCATGCGGTAGCTGGCAATATCCAGAGAGTCGTGCATACAACGTGACGATAATTTCACGGCAGCCAACGCGATGGATGAACGCCGCCCAATAAGACGGCTTTAGCGTTCTTGAACGTGCCGCGGTGTACTTTTAGAATTTCTACCAAGGCAACTGGAAATGAAATGTAGTTAGGTCGGCCAAAATGAAATGAGCACATATAAGAGACATGGAGTTGCCCGTCTTCGAAATAATATAAAGACGATACGACTGAAGGCTCAGACCAGAGACGCAACTTTTCAACCCGCCAACCCGCCATCTGACCTGCAGGAGCCCGCGGGATTTTGGCTGGGTCATAGCCCAGACTTGTGGGGTTTCGCGGGTCAAAACATTGCACAAACAAAATGACGCACCTTTTGCTTTTTTATGTTTTTAAATCATTGAACAACCAGAGCCCAACACAAAACAGTAATGAAGCAACCATATTTGTGTTTTTACAGCAAAAGCACCAGTGACAGAAAACCCCTAGCACACCCATAGCACAGCACTAAACTAGGCTGCATAAATTGAAGAGGTTTTAGCAAATATGTCACTAGAAATTTGGCAACAGCAACCCAAATTATCTAACATTAGGTGGGTTGGTCAAGTTTTTTTTTAGTTAGCTTGAAGTCAAAAGCGGTCAGGTGGGTTCTTGATATAAACGCAGCTGCACACCGCACTTGTCTGTTAATGTGAAGGTGTGGTGCACTCAAACTTCCTTGGCTCACACGACGTGTGGCGCACAAAGCACAATCAATATCAATGACCATGAAATGCATGACAAACTTTAAGCCTTTTCTTGCCCTAGCCTCCCTTACTTGTCAATAAAGTCGGCAGTTTCTGGTGTATCATATGCGCAACAGATGTGAAAATTTAAAAAGTAGGTCATACAGTTTGTCTATTTATGTCTGAGGATGATGCAAGTTACGACCACGGCCACATGGTTCATGCATCGAACACATTTCTTCCTAAGTGCAATTGACGTTAATGTTCAGCATATAAAGCTGAAAAGTCGCGGTCAGCAGGTTGTGTTAAGTGTAACAAGAGTCACTGCAAACACGTTTTTATAATTTGGTGTCGTTATAGAAGTTTTTCTGCAGCATGTCATATATGTCTGCAGCATGTAACAATATAGAATTCTGACATCGCCACATGTCAATTATGTTATAAGAGGGGAAACATTCTTTGACGACACATTTTTGTTAGCCTTACTTGCACGCAGCATCACACAAACGGCGCGGCGGTGGTTGTGGGATGGGCCATACATAGTGATAAGAGCTGATTGTTGATTGTAAGACTGAGTTCAGGTCATAATTGTAAATCCACCCTGCGATTCCTATTCGGTGATGTCACATGTCTTTACGTCAGTACAGCAAACTCCTGCCTCTGCCCCTGAGGCCGCCTCTGTCGTTGGAGATTTCAAGCCTCCCTGAAACGTGCTGGCCACCAGCAGCCGGTGGTGCCGTTCCCGACCTCTTGCGGAGAGCGTCGAACCGTACCGCCAGATTCATCGACAGATACGACTCGCTGGGTCTGAAACGGTGGGTCTGCCAACCCACTAGAGGAAATAATATTCCGGGCCTAGTGCTGCCCCGACGCATACCGTCACAGATCCATGCGCAAGACGGTCTTCAGAAATCACATCACAGAGGCCATGTGTGTCACTCTCAGTGTGCCGTTAAGCAGTGGGCCTGTGGTCAGTCGGCGCACTGCGTTCAAATATACGAGGGCTGACTTCGGCGGCCTCAGCCCAGGTTTCTCCCTGATCCTGTGGGGGCAGCTGGATGACGTCGGAGTTGACCAAGCAGTATACACCTTCTGCATACTGCTTGAGTCAGCCATTGCCGACCACGACCCCACAACGGTCCTCCCGCGCCGACTGCAGCTCCTAGTTTGAGGGTGCGGCGCGAGCTGCCCTCCGGTTAAAAGGGGCAGTTCTCCGACATCTGCGGTGAACCCCGGCGCGGCGACCGCGGCTGAGTTTGCGGGCAGGAGGCGTGGTCTGAAGTCCGTGTCCAACTTCAATTACGCTCAATATTTATATAAATTCACCGATGACTTCAAGGCCAACCTCAAGCGGCACCGGTTATTTTTAAAGTGAACCACGAAGGAGACATCCATATCACCAGTCTCGTATAACTCTGAGCGGACTCTCGTGTCGGATGACGTGGCTCGCGCTGCCGTGTTGAATGACGCCTTCGCTCTGAAATTTGCTAATATTCGTGTGTAAAACCCTCCAGATGCGCCGTGCTGCCCTCCGAGTCTCTGCGGCAGCCGTGCGATCCGTGATTACTATGGCCGGCGCTAACAAGGGCTGTGGGACTGACAACATCAGTGCCGGCATAGTCACCGAGTGCGCAGACGAGTTAGTTGCTCCGTTAACAGAGGTTTGTAACCCCACGCTAAGTTCAGTATCTTCTCGCGGAGGTGGAAGTAGGCAGACATCATACCCATTTTTAAGAGAAGCGAGAAAAAGGAGTCGGCAAATTGCGGAAGCACATCCCTGCTTCCTCTCTCCGGAAATGGGCGCCATATGACCATTGTAGTCGGTGCGCTTCATGGCCCAAATCATCGTCATCATCATCTCTCTCCGGAAAGATGCTGGAACGGGTTGCGTATGATGAGCTGTTCCGCCACCTCTCGCCGGAGTTGTACCATTATCAGCACGGTTTAATTCCTAAGCATTCGTGCGGCACTTACTCATATGTTTACCTGAAATCGACTTGGAAGACCATGTCGGACGAATACCAGATGGATGACATATACACTGATTATTCGGATGCTTTTTCGAGCGTTAACCATAAGCTACTGATCCACGAGCCAAAGCAATCACACCACTTGAGTTTGCACTACAATGGTTTGTTTCGTATCTGTTCGACATACGTCAGAGGGTTATCATCAACGGAAAAAGTTTGCAATTGGAAACTGGTGACCTCCGGCGTCTCGGGCGGGTCACTCTTGGCTCCGCTCCTTTCTTCACTGCTCATTAACGATCCTCCGTGCGTCATTGGATCCGGCTGTCTTTTGTACGCTGATAACGTAAAAAAAAATGTTCCACAAAATGACGTTCTCGGCTGCCGGACTGATGCTACAGAACGTTCTCGATCTTTTGGTAACGTGGTCTGTCAGGTGGGGTTAACCCCCTCACCCTACAACATGTAAAATGTTCACGATGACCCTTAGGCGTGTTCCCGTACAGACCAAGTGTAATATCAATAGAACTGAGCTTGAACATGTGTGTAAAATCAGGGATCTTGGCGCAACGCTGGATACCAAACTAACCTTCCCGCACATGTCTGTAACATAGTCTATGGGGGCAATCGAGCGCTTGGTCTCCTTGTTCGGTCCTTCCAAGTCGATGCCAGCTTGTCAAAATTCAACCGAAGCGCTAAGATGGCTGCGTATTTTGCAAACGTGCGATCGGCTTAAGAATATCTGAGCGTGACTTGAACGGGGGGAGGGGGAGGGGGAGGGAATGCCCATACAGCGCCGGTCGATCGGGTGTAGCACGAGTTTCTTATTTGGTTACTCAAACATTCTCGGAGCAAACAACTTCTTTCCTATGCCAGCCCTCCGCTTCATTTCAAAATCCCATCCCTAGCAGCACGAAAAGTGCGGCACGAATACTACTTCTGAGAACCATCTCCCAATGTAAACTAAACTCCCAAATCTTGCTAAGATGTTTTCCTTGCTTGCGCCGCCGCGATCGACCCGCAGCCGAACTCTACTCGCTGTACCTCGCGCTCGCGTGCCAACAGTACAGAGTGGTCTGTTTTGCAGACTGACACATGTCGGGAACATTATCTTATATATATATATATATATATATATATATATTTGATATATATCAAACATAAGTATGTATATATATATATATATATATATATATATATATATATATATATATATATGTATATATATCTACAATTTTTGTATTTTTAGAAACCAAGTGATCAGGCATAATTCAACTCAACAGCAGCTTCACTTAGGTATGAAATGATATCCTTTAATAATGCTCGCACCACTGTGTGATGTGTATTTATTGTATTTATTCAAATGACTTTGCCAGTTAGTGGGGTGCTGCTCTGTTGGCGACAAAAGCAAACAAACAAATAAACAAAGTAGGCAGCACACGTCAAATGCGTTTGTTCAAGATGCCCTTTTCACACAAGCGTTGTTAGGCAGGGACTTAGTTTGGCGACAAATCTGAAATGCTGGACAAACTGCATAAGCGGGAGCATGACCATGGTTTGTTGTCAAGGCTAGTAAATTAGCTGTAAATTTTAGTTCCGGGCGCTTTTGTTTGATTACCATGTACCTATTAATCGTTTTACGTCAGCTTTGCTCTACGGTTTGGTCCCACTGGACCAAGTCAACGAACATTTCAAAATGACGAAAAAGTGCATGATGTTAAAACAAAAAAACGCTTCTAGACTAAAGCTCACACACTATGTTGTAGGCCTGATGAAAACCGAGGAGCGCATCCCCTTGTTTATCTTACTGTTCGTGCGTTTCAAAATTGGGTGCCTGTGGAAAGTCATGGAAGCAAATATACCGTGGAAAATGCGCTAGCATGAAAGGAGCTATGAATGACTTTCGTTAAAAATGGCTGGCTAGAAATCTAGTCAGTCTCGTGCGTATAACTTGGCAAAAAAGAAGAATTTCTATTTGTTTACAGTGTGCTGATGTGTGATGAATGATAAGACCACCTCCGCTTAGGCCACGGTGTCTTGTATTCGTGATCGGTTTCAGAAAAGGTGACACTAGTGTCTCGCCGGTCGCTTCATGGCGCGTTTCACCATGGTGCGGACAGAGTTGAAACTCGCCAGACGCTCCAGACGCTGAGAACTGACATCAACCAGGCCATACAAGCGGTTCTTCCGCTAGTGCGAGTGTTCGCTCTCTCGCTCCCTCGTTGACATGAACTAGTTTTGTCATAGCCGCGGCACCGCGTCACCGAGAGCTGGGCCCAGCGACCATCCGTGCTCTTATAAATATATTCAAATAATAGCTCTTCGGTTAGCTTATAAGTATACCTAAATAGCCTCGTGTTAGTCGGGAAGTCCATCTTGCCACACCTATCGAACAATTGCGAAATCGGGGTCACGTTGCGTTGCCGCGGGAAATCATCCATTCCTCAAACAGCTCCATGAGGCTGCGGTTTAAAACTTATCATCTCCTAAACCCCGTCCTACACTTTTCGTTGCGTAACGTTCCCATGCGATGTAAGGCGATCCCAGACGGGAAGTGGTATTCCGTTGCGACCGGCGGGATTTCGCAACACGCGCCACATTGCAGCCCACGTGCGAGACCAGACTGAGCGCCGCCGCTTGGCAGAGAAGACTGGAATTTCAGCGGCAGCCTTTTCCGCTCATCGCTGTGATTTGCTGTGGAGCACTCCGGTGCCTGCCATCTTGACTCGGTGAAGTGTGTCACCGGGGAGATTCGTTTAAATAAGGTGTGGCGTCCGCGCCCATCTTCACGGCTTGAGACGCGGCAAGAAGCAGCTCCGTGCTCTGCGTGCAGGTATAGCCGCTCTAGCACTACGCAAAGCTGCATCATCGTGCCGGTTTTTGCAACAATAAAGCAACCTATAAACACAGATAAATAACGGCCATTCCGCAGCCACATGATCTCAAGGCGTTTAAGCGTATCATACATCATGCACAAGTACGACACACACTCAAGCATAGCTAAGATCTATATACAAACCAAATAGTATCCTCAATGGGCTCATGTGGCGCACGGCCGGTTGATTTCGCGGGAAGAGCTCACACAAAGGAAAAGAGTGGGAGGCGAAAACGGCGAGGCAGAGGCAAGCAGAAAAGGATGATGAGATGAGTTTAGGGAACTTAGTTGAAGCTGTGTTTCCGGAAGCCACATAAAGGTTGTGCTGTTATATCCGGGTTAAGGCACCAAGGCTTCGGTTCTGTTCCGTCACATCACAATACAGCGCAGCGCAGCGAAAATCGGCCAGTGTGAGATGGCCTTTAAAGTTTGACCTTCAGGCTGAGTCAAACCAAGTTGACTGCATTTCCAGTGAGCTCATATCATGGCATGAGGTCAGATTGTTCCTTGTAATCATTATTTGATGTCATAAACATCGAACTTTGTCGTGAAAAAACTCGATGCGTAGCACGTTGCTGTGAGAAGCTCGGGAAGGAAACCAGAACTTAATACAAATCTGGGGAACCTGCGCGCTTGCAAAGCTACTCAGCTTGCGAAACGTCATGGCTAAATTCAACGACATTAAAATCACCGATAATGATAAAAATAACATAGACCAAAACTGACCACTAGAACTCCAGAAGGGCGGCGTTTAGGTCAACTGATAGGAGGAACTGGAACTGGCTCCATTCGAAGAGAAATTGGCTCCTACAAGCGGCGCGAGCCTGACGCCCGGCCGCCTCTGCCTGCAGCCGGGGTGGCTCGGGCGGCACTCCCTCCCCCCTCCCCCCACGCCAGACAGCTGCGCCGGACGCGAGCGAGGCTACGGGGCGGCAAGACGCCCGCCCCTCCCCCTCCCCACCGACCGGGAGCAGTAGACGCCTGGCCGGCTGGCAACCACGACACTGAGGTGTTAAAGGGCGCAGCGCGATATCGTCAGCCTCTCATCAACACTGCGCTGTTTCTCGACTCCACGACGGCGTCTGGCGAACACCCACCGGAGGGATCAGGAGCAGCGCCGGGTTGTTGGGCGTCGGCAGCGTGTCTTGTTGGAGCGATTGACGGCGCTTGTCATGCTGCGTGAGCCGCTGCCGTCATAACCGCTCGTCTCAGGCGTCGTACCGGCGCTGTTAACGCATGAGGGAGACACATAACGAACTTTCAGCCTTTGGAAGTCATTTACTAC
This sequence comes from Pollicipes pollicipes, assembly GCF_011947565.3. Classification (NCBI taxonomy): domain Eukaryota; kingdom Metazoa; phylum Arthropoda; class Thecostraca; order Pollicipedomorpha; family Pollicipedidae; genus Pollicipes; species Pollicipes pollicipes. Next base: position 1,545,759 of record NW_023597055.1, read on the forward strand.
TCTGTAGGTCATTTACTACTATTTACTACTATGTACTATGTAATTCAACTGTCATATACATATATGGTCGTATATGGCAGTTGCCCTCCCCCCTGCCATTAACACAAAATACCGCATTTTGACATGAAACAAGATGAAGAGAGCTATCTTACCTTCCGCTAGGATAACCCGCAACAAAAAAGACACCTACAAGTGCTTGCACCCTTGCTCCGCTAAGTGATCGAGCGTCTTTGGACGATATGTGTACGCATTATTTCGGAATGCATTCAACACCATTTATGAGATTCTCACGCCGAGCCGAAATCTGGCTACCAGGATACCTGGCGGGAACCGGGTGTGATATGTTGACTGCCGGGGACGTTCAAATCTTGCTCTCCAGAATTCCACTGCGGCTTGAGCGTTATTGTGCGCTCCCAAAGTTCAAGAAAGCCGCACTTGCTATCACTGTATATGCCAAACCTTCCTAATGTTGCCACCGCCACTTGTCAATGCGGATGCAATGTTTTTGTTTGTTAGACTGCTTGGTGATTTTCAAAACACACCCTGCAGGCCAATGGCTGTTTTTTTGCCGTAGCAGTGAGTTTCGCTGACAGTTTACTGCATTTCCCGGGTCCTCTTATCGGACCCGTTGCACATTATTCCGTACTCGATGTGTTTTTCTGGCATTTCTCAAAGCATGAAGTTCGCATAATGCACTCGATCGTCACTTTGGCTCACCTTTCTCGCCATAATGAATGAATGAATGAATGCGTGAATGACGGCTGCCGGACTCCAGTAACATGCGGCGCGTGCGCCCCGTCATTCTACTTGAAATACTGGCCGCCGGTGACTGGGTGAGCAGCCGCTGGTATTTTGGCGACGCGAAAATGTGGAGTTGCGGCCATTTAGGCAAAGTTGCTGAATGGACTGGAGAGTACAAAGAACGGCAAATAAATGGACTGTATAAGCACGCAGTGAATCGCTGTTCGGGTGATGCAAATTTCGCCACGACTCTGTTATGTTTATATGTATGTACTATTCATAAATGGTTATATGTACATAACTCTGGTTATCGTCTCGATGACGGCGCGCTGAATTTGACACCATTTTTCGAAAAGCCAACATTCCCGGATTACCAATGATTACTGGCGCAACCGTGCGTTGCACAAAGTCGCGTTGCCCTCATGAACTGACGACGGTATGTCTGTCGACGCTGTAAAGTTGGATTCGCACGTTTCTGACGCAAACTGCATGAATTGTTAATTTGAGCATTCTGAAAGATTCAAGTTCCTCTCTTGATTTGTTTGTTCCACTATGCAAATAAGGCAAGGACAAAACGGCATCGTGACAAAAGGCACCTCTCGGGCGCTCGCGTTTCATCATTTGGTGGATACGGAAATGAGAGCACCCGAGCCCCGTTCTCGCAAGGGAATGAATCAGTGACCGGAGTCTAGTTTTCCCAAGGAAAGGGGCACACGATTTGGTGCTTTCCCTTGTATGCGCCACTCGCTTCTCAATGCCGTCCTGCAAGGAGCACCGGGACATTGTGCTCAGTCCCACTCATCAACCCCGTCGCCCTTGACACACCTCAATCACAAATCACCTCAAACCATGTCGCCACGGTCTGCGGTCGCCGCCGCTCATTTGTCATCCCGGCAGCTGGCCGACTTTTGACCGCTGAGCGCTGCAAAACTCCCCGGCCGAGAGGACCGCACGTGACGCACAGTGACGCACCGTTACATCAGATGGTGAACCACCGGACGAGTCCAAGTCATCTTCTGCTCGAGCATGCGCAACGGCGGAATTCCGGGGCCGGAAGCCACGCGGCTAGCAGCTCAGTCCGCGCGGCGGCGGCGGACCGATCAAAGGCATGCAGTCGGGGGTTACCCTGTCGCCCGTTGATTGGTCGGTCGCCGACTGCCGTCAGCCAATTAGCCGGCCCCTGCGGTAGGCGTTTCCAAGGTGCGACGTCAAGCCGGGCTCTGCGTGATTCGCCGTCACGCAGACATTCCACCGTGACGTCAGTGTGGCGGCATAAGCCGTATCCTCCCTACCCCAACCCAATGCCCGGAGCGAAACCGCAGATCAGCGCGATAAACGGAACGCCCAAGCTAAAAATCCGCAGCCGGTGGAAAACACGGAGCCTGGACAGTACCTAGCAGCGGGTCAATATAAACAGATGAACCCTCAGCGAGCCATCAGTCGCCAAAAGCTTTCCGAAGTGTGAAGTGCGCCTGAAGAGGAGATCCTTGCATCGTGCTGCATTACTATTGATTGGTAAGTACTGAAGGACTCATTAGCGGTTGGATGCGGAGGTCTGCATACAGCTCTTAGCAAACACGCTGCAGGTGTGCAATAGTATACGTAACACCCTGGCTATTAAAATACAGATTTTGATTGGCCCCTACCAAACCGATCACAACAATCCTTTTCACGCTTGTGCTCATTTGACTGGTAGCTAAGTTCGTCCCACCGCACTTCACATGCGCGTATTTCCTTTTTAAAGGGAACCCGACGCATGTCGCCAAGCCCCTTTTATGGAGCGCCAGCGACTGCACTGGCCATGTTAGCGCTCAGGGGCCATGGCACAACCGGGATTCGAACCCGGGCCCGCCACGTGGGAGCCCGACGCCCTAACCGCTCGGCGATTACGCCCCAGAGACCCAACTCTAAAATGCACGGAAGGCAAGATGACAGGCGGCGAAACCCGTCGTTTCCCCCCGGTTTATTTATATGCCTAATGCCATCGTCAGACATATCATAATAACCCTAATCGTTACCTGGAAACATTTTGTTTCGTCATGTAGCAATTCATAATTTTACGTTTGCGTGCTTGGCCGCATGCTTCTAAAACGTAGAGTACCGCGGACGTGAAATGACGAATAGACACATGACGATGTAACAAAAAAGTTATGGTATTTTAGTTCTCCCGACAACAAACCTTGGTTTTCGCTCCTGTTTATCCAATGTTTCGCTCATTTCAAGTTTGGTACCATATTGTATCCTCGTCTAACCATGCTTGCGTGAAAAGGGCTAATGCGTATTTACGTCCCCAATCACGGCGCCAAACGTTTCTGAAGTCACATAATGTGTATTCAGAATACTTCAGTTTCATAACCCGAGGCGGCCGAGCGTTAGCTAACTCTATGGATCCCAACCGCTGTGCCCCGAGCCGACAGCGCCGGTGTGCGACGGCCATGCTCCGGTGTGAGCTGCGGCTCGGCTTCGGCGTGAGCTGTGACTCAGCTCCGGTGTGAGCTGCGGCTCGGCTCCGGTGTGGGCTGCGGCTCGGCTCCGGTGTGAGCTGTGGCTCGGCTCCGGTGTGAGCTGCGGCTCGGCTCCGGTGTGAGCTGTGGCTCGGCTCCGGTGTGAGCTGTGGCTCGGCTCCAGTGTGAGCTGCGGCTCGGCTCCGGCGTGAGCTGTGGCTCGGCTCCGGTATGAGCTGTGGCTCGGCTTCGGCGTGAGCTGTGGCTCGGCTTCGGCGTGAGCTGTGGCTAAGCTCCGGTGTGAGCTGCGGCTCGGCTCCGGTGTGGGCTGCGGCTCGGCTCCGGTGTGAGATGTGGCTCGACTCCGGTGTGAGCTGTGGCTCGGCTCCGGTGTGAGCTGCCGCTCGGCTCCGGTGTGAGCTGTGGCTCGGCTCCGGCGTGACCTGACTCGGCCCCGCCGGACCCGGCCGGCGTATCACCGGTGTATCGGAGGCGACCCAACAGGAGGCCCAACAGGAGGCCCAATAGGAGGCCAACAGGGGCCCAGAACTTTTGTCCGGAGCTTGTCCCCCGCGTGAAAATGCGCAACGCGCTAGCATTTCTTGCCAGTATTTTTCACAGCAGCACGTCCTGCTGCCTCACGTGCGGCCAGCGACGTCCCTACGTCCCGACGCCATTGCTCAGCCAGAGCGCCACCTCGGGCAGAGCGGGTGCTCGTGATAGACGCACGGTGTCAGTTGAATTCAGCTCTCCAGCGAAACGAAACACGCCGTCACTGGTAGCGCCGTTGAAGCAGGATATCCGCTCTTTTAAAGCATGAGTGGGTAAGACGTGCTCATAGTCATTTGCACGAAACAAGAAAACGGTGTGGCGCCGGTCAGCATTATGAGCGTGGCTTGATTCGCCATTATGGTTAGCGATAGCGATTTCACACTGCCCGCTTGCGTAGGGCGATCTTTCTTGTTGACGATTTTGTGATCTGTGTCCCCACTTCCACGTCAGTGTCAGCAGACCGACAGGTTCATCTCCGCCCTGATAAACTTGCCCGGTGGCGTATACTCAGCGGTTTTACATTCTCAACGTCTAAGACGGTCTGTTTGCACTTTTGCAGCCGAAGCGAACCGTGCAGCGATCCGCAGGTCGAGCTGAGCGGCAGCGTCGTTCCAATGGTGGAAACTTTCCCTGGTCGTGATACTAGGCCATTGCCTTACATATCTGGACCGCTTTCGACATCTCCGCGCGAGTTGTTTCAAAGCTCGTGAGGTTTTAAAAGCAGTGTCACCTTTGACATACCGAGCAGACCGCAGGTCTATGCTTCTATTGCGCCATTCACCAATCAGGTCACAGATGGAATGCGCGGTGTGTGGCTTATGATTCGGCACGCAGCTCCAGCGAGAGAGTGTTGGACGCCATTCACCTCACAGGCATTTGTGTAGCCACCGGTGCGTTCCGCACGTCACCCACAACGAGCCTGCTGGTAGACGCGAATGAACTTCGCCGTGATCTGAGACGACACGCTTTGGAAATACGGCATGCGACGAAAGTTAGCCAATCCCCACGCACCCAGCACACAACCGGATCTCCAGTGCCAATGGCCGGTAATCCTTTTCTCCGGGAAGGCCTAGTAAAGCGTGACCACTCAGCGTTCGCGCGAGCAGCGTGCTGCGTGGCGCTAGTCTTGATCAAAGTCAAATACAGACCCCTTGTGGTTCATCTCCGGTTCCGTGGCAAATCGCTCAAACCGTGGAGCCGGAGAGCATCACTTAGCAAGTTTCAGAAGTGTTCCACGTACGCTGCCGAGCTCAAATAACACGCCCGGAGGCTTATTTTCCCGAGGTATGGAAGTTCTGCGCATTTCTACACCGACGGTTCGAAAACGGCACACGGTACCGGACGTGCATGCGTGTCGTCCCGAAGCAACGAGCGGATACCACTGCCCTCCTCGGCCCCCGCTTTTTTACTGCCGAACTGTTCGCCATTTCACGCCGCTTTGACGGTGCTTCACAACTTTAACTGCCGTTGTCGACAGGCTTCACTGCTTCCCTCGGCTCCGTTGCAGCGGTTGAGAACCCCCAAACGTTCGACCCTTATTTAGCGCTGCTGAATGGAAGAAAACTTGTTGCGCTGAGAGGAAATGGGGGGGGGGGGGGGGGGCACTTAGCGCTGTTCTGGATCCCAAGCTATGTGGAGCTGCCTGGCAACAGGCCAAGTCTGACACACTTCTACACCTGACAGTACACTGCAAATCCCTGCAAACAACATGCACTTCAAAGGGAATGGGTATATTCTTGCGAAATGGCAAACCAGAAGGAGCGAGGAACACCAGACAAACAACCTGAAAGCCATCAAACCATTTTTAGACGCCTGGGCGTCCTGGTTTTTGAAATCGTGTGAAGAAGATCAAGTACAGCATTTACCCGCCTATATATTGGCCATAAGGACAGCGCGTACATGTTTCGACTAAACGACGCCCAAAAATTTCCCTCATGCAGCAGATGCGGCGAAAAGCTGACTGCCACCCATGTCTCGGTCGACTGTCGACAGCTACCAATGGGCAGAAATTCTTCGGTGGCCCTAGGACACTGACGTCATTAATTGGAAAACATCCCACACTAGAACCTCATCTATTGCTGAGTTTTCTGGGCACTATTGGTCTGCATGTCATATACTCACCTTTTTGGTAGTATAGTGCTCAGATAGTGCTAGTATAGTGTATAGTGCTATAATGATCAGAAAGTTGTGGATTCGAGCCCAGAATGGCGTCAGTAGCCGATGCGCTCACAGAAACTTCAAACATCGTCCGCCTCCCCAGCTGCCACCCAGTCCTTCTGACTTCAGCCCCACGGCGTCACTATGCCCAGTTCGCATCACCGTACGGAATCTGGGCAGGATTTTGGCCAGAGGTAGCCGAAGTTGTCACATGACGTCGTCTGGCATCTGGAGGACTTTGTTTCAGTCTGGCCCTTTATTCTGCCAAATAAACTATTTTTAGTGTTTCTCATTCAGTATGTCTGTTTTCTTGGAGCTGCGTCAGTCGAATATGACCCTCTCGAAGAGCCTTGGACGTCCGGAATCACAAAGTGCTGATTTTCTAGGGCCCAAGGGGTTCGGACCCTCCCCCGACTCCACAAGATCTCCAGCCATGCGTTTGGGACATACACGCGGCTGTCGTATGCTCTTTCCGCTAGCAATGCCCTTTCGCACAAAAGCGTTTCTTTGAATCACAAAAGCATGTTCTTTTGCGTAAATGTTTCTTAATAAAAACCTGAGAGAGGTACTACACTGAAGTCATTCACTGTGCATCTTTGATTGCTGCAACTGCACATGCTGTCCTTTCTGCATCATTTGGCATGCATTGCAAGCGTACTTGCGCAAAGACCCAACTGGAACTATCCCAATGCCTTTGAAAGACTACAGGCGTGTTTTGACACCCCTGCTCCGAAAGCGCGCGCCGCAGCTGACCTGTACCTTCCTCAGACAGGGCCGACCATGGAAGACCAGCAGTTCCGCGAGGCGGCGCGCGAGGTGATCGACTACATCATCGACTACCAGCGCGACATCCGCGACCGGCCCGTGCTGCCGTCCGTCAGCCCCGGCTACCTCTCCAAGCTGGTGCCGACCGAGGCGCCCGCCACGCCCGACTCCTGGCGTGACGTCATGCGTGACGTGGAGCGCGTCATCCAGCCGGGCATGACGCACTGGCACTCACCGCAGTTCCACGCCTTCTGCCCGCTGGCCAACTCGCCGCCGGCGCTGCTCGCCGAGCTGCTGGCGCACGGGCTCAGCTGCGTCGGGCTGTCGTGGGAGGCGGCGCCCGCCTGCCTGGAGCTCGAGGTGACCGTGATGGACTGGCTGGCGCGCATGCTGGCGCTGCCGGCGCACTTCCTGTCCGACTCGGGCCGCGGCGGCGGCGTCATCATCGGCTCGGCGACCGAGGGCGTGGTGCTGACGCTGACGTCCGCCCGTCAGCGACAGCTGCAGCTGCTGACCGAGCGCGAGCCGCAGCTGTCCGAGGCGGCCGCGCTGGGACGACTCGTCGCGTTCACGTCTGAGGAGGCGAACCCGGCCGTGCTCAAAGCGGCCGGCGTGACAGCTGTGCGCATGCGCAAACTGCCGACGGACGCCGATTGCACGCTGCGCGGCGACACGCTGCGCGCCGCCGTTCAGGAGGAGATCGCCGCTGGCAACGTGCCAATTTACGTGCTGGCCACGCTGGGCACGACCGGCACGTGTGCGTTTGATCCGCTGGACGAGCTGGGCGCCGTGTGCAGCGAGTACGGCCTCTGGCTGCACGTGGACGCCGCGTACGCCGGGCCAGCCTTCGTCTGCCCCGAGTTTCGCCACCTGCTGCGCGGCGTCGAGCACGTCACATCCTTCAGCTTCAACGCCCACAAGTGGATGCTGGTCAACTTCGAGTGCACGGCGCTGTGGGTGCGCGACTCGGCTGCGTTCAGCAGCGCGCATCGGATCGACGCGCAGGTGCTGGCCACCGCCGAGACGACGCTGCCCAACTTCCGCAACTGGTCCCTAGCGCTGGGCCGCCGGTTCCGGGCGCTGAAGCTGTGGTTCGTACTGCGCCTGTACGGCGTCAGCGGCATCCAGGCGTACATCCGCGGTCACGTGGCGCTGGCGCGACAGTTCGAGGAGCTGGTGCGCCAGGACCGCCGCTTCGAGGTCGTCTCGCCCGCTTCGATGGGCGTGGTGTGCTTCCGCGTGCGCGGAGAGGACAACACGGCGACGGAGCGCCTGCTGGAGCGCGTGACGGCCGCCGGCAGGGTGTTCATGGTGTCGACGATGGTGCCCGGCCGGCGGCTGGCCGCGCGGTTCGTGGTCGTGTCCCGCGTGACCTCGGCCGAGGACGTGCTGACGTCGTGGCGGGAGATCCAGCGACAAGTCGGCCCGGCGTGCGGCGACTCGCTGGCACCCGAGGACGTCTCACTGACCCAGGAGAGCGTCTCGCCGGTCCAGGAAACCGCGAGTGAGTCTCCGGAGGTCGCAGATCAGCGTCAAGAAGACATGTATGCGACGCGTCAGGTACCTCGTGGGCACGAGGGGCTGGCCTACCCGATCGAGGACCTGGACCAGTGTCCCGATGAGGCCAGCGACACACCCCAACAGGTTGCCGACATGCTTCAAAAGGTCGCCTGCCTGCCTCAGGAGGTCGCCCGACCTCCGATGCTGCGCACCAAGTCAGGCCGCTGGATCTCGGAGCTGGTCGCGGCCGAGCGCCGCTTCAGTCGGGGCATGCAGTGACCACACCGCAGCCCGTCACATTGTGATGTCAGCTTCGTCACACACGAGGTGTGACGTCACACTGTGATGTCAGCTTCGTCACACACGAGGTGTGACGTCACATTGTGATGTCAGCTTCGTCACACACGAGGTGTGACGTCACATTGTGATGTCAGCTTCGTCACACACGTTGAATGACGTCACACTGTGATGTCAGCTTCGTCACACACGAGGTGTGACGTCACATTGTGGTGTCAGCTTCGTCACACACGAGGTGTGACGTCATTTATACGGCGATGGCGGGCCATGTCTAGGAGCATTGACCATTGGCACCAGACGATCTCGGCGAACCAGGCAGATGATCTTGTTGATCTTGATGATCTTGTTGAAGCGGGCCGCTCGCCGTGGGGAGCAGTGCCCGGTAGCGTTGAAAACCAGGAGCCAGTTTATTTTTTTAAAGCGACATTATAGGCGTATAGTCAAGGTGGCAGCATCCCTTACACATCTAGGCTTTACTTCAGGCTGTTGGTAGTTGCACAGGGTAAACTTTTAGCTCTTCGTATGAATGCTGCATTTAGACCGATTGTTCGGTTGTTTGGCATTATTGTAAGTGTGTGCGATGCCATCTGAACAAATGCCATGGGCTTTCTGTTAGAGAATGAAGCGAACTATCTCGGTGTGGCTGACCATTGTCATAATACGCGATGGATATGATTACGTATATGTATCGTATGCAATCTTGTTTTTTATTTAATATATTCCTCATATTCTTTGCTGTCTTCCTCCAGTGTTGTGTATGCAAAATATGCGGGTGCATGTTAACAGACGTCTCGTCAGCGTTGGAAATTGATACCACTAGTCAATTCACGTCAAATACTGTTTTGAAATGGCAAATAACGCAGTACCAAAATCCTCGAAAAAGCGTGAGAGGCACTCGAGTTACAATTTAAACTGAAATTTGACCGCTTCAGTTGAGAACGCAACGATGCGTCACGTGTCTTCTACTACTACTGCTGTCTTATCTATGTGAATAATGTTCCTCGCAAATTCACTTAGCAACTTGTTCAGTTTTTGGGACATTTGAAGCAGTTCTAATCGTCAAATCACCCATTGACACGGCTGCGCACAGCACGCATGGTGAAGCTCAAGGCTCCCGTTGACCAAAGCAGTGACGTCTTTTTCGGGATTGTTGCCAACGCTTATTTCTGGGATTGGTACCTTGGTGACAAACTACACACAGAGTGCAGAAAGCAAGTCCCCAAGACGGATTCTGAGGTCACGGATCTGTCACTGCGGAACACTGACTACACCAGTCCGTTTCGGTCAGGCCCATCGAGGCTGCTCTCACGGCCAGGCACGTCAGATCAACAGCATCCGTCGCAGCCGTGGCCCACGCTCAGTTCGATTCGGCGTACTTCTGAACAACTTGGAGTTATCAACCAACAAAAGGCTGCTAAGGAGGCATGCACATAACCACGACATGGCGGTATGCGTATGCCACTCACATCGACCAGCGGTGGGTCAGTACGACCGCGGCTCTTTTTATCACAGCGGCACCATGCACAACTTAGCGCGTGACTGTCAGTAGAACATGTCCGCTAACGAGAAACTCAAATAGCTAATGACATCAACATGATAAGGTCAGTCCAACCACGTTGCACGTTTTCTTGGGATTCAAGGTAAAAGGAAAGCGCAAAATTGTGACTGGCACCACACTAGCAGCTTCATCAGATGGAATTTTTTTTGCTTCATGGAATTTTGGCAGCGATCGGTTTAGTATGTTCTGAGAACTGAGTTGTTTACCTAACAATGCTTTTGGAGTCTGTAAAATCTGAGGGCTTTGGACTGACATAGGGTCAACAAATTTTCAACTGTTAGAGGGAATCAGGTATGGCGCTTCAAATGGTGAGCGATCGGTTCGGCATGCCTTAAGAAATAAATTGTCCGCAAGCAATAATTTTTGAACTTGTAAAATTTAATGACTTTTGACATGACCCAGGGCCACCAAGTTTTCAAACACAACAAGGAATCAGGCAAAGCACATGCGATAGTGAAAGCTTCACAGTGATCGGCGCAGTAGGTTTTGTGATCTGACTTGCCTGTCTTGTATGTAAGATTTTCCCTTCGCAGTTTGGAGGTGTTTGGCCTCAGGACGAGTCTCGATACGGCCACCCCATGACTCACCCCGCTTCATGGAATCAAGTGGGGAAGGTTACAAGGCGAACGGACGAGCCGCTTCGAAGTACGAGCGGGTCTGCTTCATGCGCCGGTTTTTATACCCTGACGCTGCGAAGCCCTCTGCCCACTGTGTTTCCACCAGAACACTGCCAGTATCTAGTATTGAGACTTGTTCACTGGGGCATGACCCCTTCCCACATCTATGACTACGCAGCTACTTCACCGAACCTGTTTAGGGCCTGCTTGGATTCACATCGGGTGGACAGCCCGTTCACTGTCAGGTTCTCCAGTCCAGTAGAAAGCCCGCATATAGGTGCATAGCTTAACCAACGGTTCTCCACATTAACACTGGAAAGTAAAGCAGCAAACCTATCTTGCCTGGCCAAGAAAAGGTTCAGTGGTCCCTAGGTGAAAAAAACAGATTGTATTGCAGCTGTTAATGTCACAGTGATGCCTGCACCCACGGCTACAAGCTTGATACAGCTGGTTTCAATATTACATACGGTAGAATCGCACACCACTTACATAAATATGGTCATTGATGGCTCTCTGCTGAATCTCCTTGCCGGACATCCGTAGGATACCGCGGCATTAACGGGTTGAGGCAACAATGGCGTCCATATGCTGCTCGCCGAACCTTGCCGGTTGCCTGAGTGGCTGTGAACACCATCAGACGATCAAAAGTGCTGTGTCGGATGTAAACACAATTGTTGCAACGCAACAACACGCCGTTACTGAATTCAAACTTGAACATGAATCGACGGGCGGTATGTGGCGTGTCATTGCGACAGCCGACTCCACCGTAACTATGTCAATGCTACCGGTGACACCGCCTCGATCTCGCGGCGCAGCGGTAGGTGTTCGTGTGGTGATTGTTGAACCTGCTGCGGCACGTTGGTGACTGCCATGCAACAATGGCGGAGGTAAGTGCCGTGTGCTTACAGAATGGCTTTCATGTTTAGCCGGCAGCTTCAGGAACCAGCGTACGCTACGGTACGGTGCTGCAGCGGCGTCACTCGGCGGTGTGGAGTTTCCCGGACCCATGTCTTGTTCTCTGTGCAGTCATATTTTGACTGGAAAAAGTGACCTCCTCAATGCGTGATCGATATAATAAATACACTCCACTCCAAATGCACTCAATCTCCGTGAGGAATGGTCCTACCATTTATTCCATTCTTGATCCAGTAAACTGTCCTTCAAAGAAGAATTTACCAAGCATGATGCATCAGAAAGCTGTTCTTATGTTGTCTAGGTCTTAAAGGGAATGTTCCACATTTGAAGATGTTGAGATTTACATCAAATATGATGGGAAAAGCTTACTCGTAACTATTGGTAAGCTTTTAAGGTTCCAAAACGACCCTAAGTAGCCAAATTTCAAAGTTGACAAAAATGCACCCCATTATGCCATTGTTTGGTGGCGTTATGGAATGATTCTGTGACGACAGCAATACCTGGCAGCATCTGGTAGCCACACCTGAAAAATACCTCGAAACGCACGAAGGCTGACGCCAACCGGCCATTATTGCCGCGTTGGGTGGCGGATTAGTGAATGGCTTGCTTGCGAATTTTTTGTCTTGGTACTGGTCGTAACAGAGGCTTTGGTAGACTATTGACATCCGCAAAGAAGCGATCGCCAGCATTAAGGGCAGGTTATTAATGTCCAAGCACGATATGCTGTGAAGACTGTCACATAGCGTCATGAATCTTTTACCGAAACCTGCCGGGGACTGTTGAGGATGCTAATGCTGTATCGTCGACTTATCCTCGCCTGCAGTGCTTTAGTCCTGACATTGATATCATGTGATGTGCAAAGTGGTTACTTTCTTTATTATTTGTAGCTGGAAATGCAGTTGCACGCAAAAAATTAACAAATATATAACATTGCTATGAATTGATTGCCAATACATTGTTATGTCTGAGGTGGTAAAGGTGGTAAGGTTGAGATAGCAAGAATGTTTGTCTTGCCTAGGATTATTTATGCAATTAATAGTTAACCCTGATATCACCATTGTGGTGCAACGGCATTCTCGCTGGTGATAGTGCCTTGGCGTTGTTAAATCAGTTGTCACCTGTCCTTCATAAATTATCAGTTGTTGTTTCATAGGCTTGACATAGTCAACCAATGACGTACATTATGTAATGGCACGGGTCAACAGTGTCATCGTGGTACTACCTCAGTGCTGTACTATGGCATGACATAATGAACAATGATACGGTTTATGTACTGCAATCCCTGTTACGATCATAATAAATTTCACTATTAAAAAATTGGTCAAGCATGCATTATTGAATGAACTCCGCATCTGACATATGAATGACCAAAAACACACGATAAAATACACAAATTACTTTTAGCAAAGCACACAACCAATAAGTGGCATCACTTGCTCAGCCTGTTTTGGGAATTCACAAAACGTAGATGAGAAAGATGCAAGCACATCTTCTACTTCCACGGTCATGCAACATGCTGTAGTCAGCAGGTTGCTTTACTAAAAAATGACAGGAAGATTTAACAGGTGGTGAAATGACACTGCAAGCAAGGCAATTATACCTAATGTAAATTACATGATTATAATTAATTATAAATATATATAAAGTTACTGTAATGTTTCCCTGATTTTATCATGCCTAGCTAACGTATAAACCCGTGAGAGATTCTTTGCTCCGGTGTGCAAGGCACCAACCGAGCTGCCTGTAAGAAATACGTCAGTAGAAGAGAAGAAAAAAAAACGCCAGCAAGAGCAAAAGGCAGACTTGCCGTCACGTCTTCTGTTTTTATGACACTCGGGAGAGTGCCGTTGTTTTTTCGATGCTGTATTTTTTTTGCGGACCTTGGTGTTCTCTTTTTATTACGTTGACCTATGGTCTAGAAATAAGGAAAAATGCCCTGTTGGCGACGAGTGTCGCACAACCCAAAAGCGCTCACGCTTACGTTCGCGACATGCATTCAGCAGCGAAGTCTTACTAACAGGCAATCCCCTTCCGCGGATTGAGTCGTACGCGCCACATCATCGCTCTTGCAAATGTATCAGCAGTCGTGCTGTTTTGACCATAACCAAGTGTTCGTGTGTTTCGAGGTATTTTTTAGGTCTGGCTGCCAGATGCTTCCAGGTTTTGGTCTCGTCACAAACCAATTTCATGACGCCATCAAACTATGACGTAATGGGACCCATTTTTATAAACTTTGAAATGTTGCTACTTAGCGTCGTTTTTGAACTTTGAAAGCTTACCAACAGTTACAAAGAAGCATTTCCCATCATATCTGATGCCTAACTCAATATTTTCAAATGTGTAGCATTCCGTTTATACCTTTGCTCTGTCACTGAAATCCTTCGGCTCAGGCACTTGCTTTTCTTCGGGCAGTCCTGGCACGGTGCCGCGTATATGCCGCTGCCAGGATGGGAGTGCATGAATGATTGTATTACTGTTATTGGCAAGCGTATTTTGAACATGACGCTCTGCATGGGTCATTAACAAATACCCTTAACCTTAACTTAACCCTTTGGCCTACCCGTTTGTATTTCAAGTAGCCCAATGTCCATGTCATGGTCCGATATAAAACACTGGTATATGAGATAAAAGGCCCTGAGCGTCTTTCACCGTGATGTCTTTTAAATGGCAGAGTTTGCAAAAAATGAGTATTTTCTGTCCTTCCCGCGACATAAGTTTTGGAATCTTTTTTTCCGTAACGTCTTTTAGTTGTGATTATTAGCATTGCCTCGAATCGTCGAACATTGCTGTAACACCCTTTAATGATTGTCTAAAGTCGTCAGTTAACCAGTACCCCTGGTATGTTGGGTAACGGTGGGTTCCGGTAGAAATTTTAATTATTCCACACTCATCATTGACGGCCGCTATAAATTTCTCCAAAATTGTAACTCCAGATTAAATAATACCCCGCGAGTGCTTTAACATTCACGAACAAACGCATGAAACACAGGTTATAATGTGTCTCCAGCATTAGCCAGTGCTACAGCCAAGCTCTCGTCAGGAAATTTCCTTCTTGCCGATCCTTAATGTCATGTCCATTATATTTGCGATCAACGTGTTGTGTCTTCTCGCATGATCTACAGAAACGTTCACGCTGACATAGACTGCCCCTCAATGCTGAGCGTTCCCGCCCACTGATCTTTTTTACGATTCAGCTCAGTGTAAAGTATACAATAGAAATTCATCAAAGACCCACCCACAAGTTTTTCAGTGCATCATTTAGATAAACACCCCCGACAGCCACAGCGAGTTTACATTCACTGATACTTTTTAACGTTTCAGTTCAGTGTAAAGCACATAATAGAAGTTGATCACAGAGCCATCCATAAGTCATGCATTTACAACAAAATTGCAGCGCCAGTAACGACACACCGATGGTGACTACGTACAGCGACCATGCGAATTAAAGGTTATCCCAAACCAGGCCCCGCTGATTCATTCGTTCTCCCCCGCTCATTGATTCACCCCACTTAATCGTATTTGTTTTCCTCAGTACGCCAACGCCAAAAGGCTACGTCTTTGAGCAGATCGCACTGACCAGGCACCGAAAACCAAACTAAAAAGGAAACATTTTTATGCTGGTCGCTTTCGCAAAGGAGGAGGATACAGTACTTTTAAAACTTTTTTGAAAACTTTCAGTGTTTATTTTCTAACTATGCAACTTTTATGACCGAAGTATTGCTAGAAACGTTTTGCAGTATTTTAAAAATGCTTGTAGCGACCTATATTTTGATAACATTGCAGTTGGGTGGCTATTAGAATATCATTCTTTTATGAACAACTGTTAAGTGAATTCTCTTCGCTCCAAAAACTTTCCGAACCTTTCTTACATTTGGTGATATGTCTGACGCAGACGCGAAAAACCACACTCCAATGTCTTGCCCACACTCATGTTCATGGGTATGTAGCACTTACAGCGCCTTCATAACTCAACATGATCCACGATAACTTATCATCATCCTGGATGAAATGATTCCCAAAGCCCGCTTTGATCCACACACCACCGATACAAACCATCATGGCACAGCCAGCACCCAACGCCCTCGACCACTCCACATAGGTGGTTGCCATGCGTGGTATTCACCTGCACCCTGCACCCCGTTCCATGCACATTTAGGGACAACGCTCATATATGCGCTCTTTGCATGGGTTTGAAAAATACTCCAACTTACAGCATCGAAAATAGACGACAGAATGTCTGGGCTTATTTCGACGTGTAAAGAAATTAGGCCCACCAGTAGGCTTCAATCCTCTTCAGTGTACATCTATTTTTCAATCTGTGCAATCGCACACATCGGCGGCCGCAAACAGGCCATGAAAGCGGTCCAGGCCGGCGACTCTGGGCTATCGCTGTGAGACGGCTTTCGGGTCGTATCGTCCGTCGCTCAGACGTGGCCCTGCTGGTCGACTGATAGATGATGAGAGAGATGATATCCTCCGTGGGGCGGGTGCTTCAGCGGTAACAGCTGCTGTCTCCGCAGTTGGAGGCGCCCTCTTCCTCGCATTCTCGTGCATTCGCGGCGCGCGCGTTTTCTGTCACCGCAGATGCTGATTGGGTTCCACCGGCGTGTGCCTTGAGCTGATTGGTTGGGCCTGCTTGTGACGCGAGTGACACACCGGTAATCACCCCCAACCCCAAGCAGCGCAGCAGGGCTCGGCGCGGGCAGGGCGGTCGTGCGTCACTAGGGAACGGTCGGCGCACGAGCCTGCGCAAGCTGGCGGACGGGGATCCTGTGAGACTGGCGTGCCAGGAGCGACGGCTTTGAATTCATAGTCGGTCTGAGTGGTGGCGGCAGTGTGGATCTAGTATGCAAATTTGGTGCTTTTAACCTTGAAATCTGGTGCTTAAATATTTAAATTTGGTACGATATGTTTAAATCTCAACCGCAGCCCACAGAACCGAGGTCTATCCGGCTATCATCGCGATGTGGAGACCTTGCACACCATTATGCTACCGAAGGCCTATCTTCCAAAGACATGTGGTCTTGCATTAACCAGTGCAAAACCTGGCTTCCATATTATCTTACTTGCATTACCTTACTTGCATTACCATGCATTGCCTACACAGGTTGCGGGTGCAGCACAACTTCGCTCCCCTGCCTGAATATCGAAAGAAGAAACGTAACGAGGATGATAGTTGAAATTGTGGGAGATGATTGCCGCGCGGTAAGCGGTGAGCTCAAACGCGTCGAGGGCGGCAATCGTGGATCACTTCCAATTCGACCCTTGCAATGGCTGAATTTCAAACTTGCATGCAGTTCCTGGGCATTGCAAGGTAATACAGCATGTAATGCGCAGCCTCCGTGACAAAGGTCACCAATGCCAGGTTTTGTTCGGTTCTCCCCCGCTCTTGCCCGCACTTCGTCTTTTCTCCTGCATTCCCACAAGCCCACCCCACCGTCTGGCAGATTGTGCTGCGGCTGCCATGACCCAGCAAATTGTAATCCGCGCTGGGCAGTCAAGTCGAAGCGCACGCGATCCATGATGCAGTGTTCAGCTTTTGAGCAAGTCATGGTAACAAGTATAGCCGACGATGGCTTTGCGATATGCGTCCATTTTAATCGTCTCTGGCATGGGACTGGTGCTCGTTTCCGGCGTTTGGCGTCCATCCGCTAAGTTGCTTTCTTCAGTGGATTAAGCTTAGATGCTGGTTAACACGCGCTCAGGTGGGGTTAACTTGACCGCCAAAATATTTTTCCAGAACGAATTCCGAAAGGCACAGCGCAAACCCCTTAAACTCCCATAACAGAACAAAGTCAGATTCTGACTGTCAGCAAAGTCAGGATCAGGGTATCGTTCAATAAGATGAGACAACGGAATGCTAGACGAAGCCACAAATTTTGATATGACTCCTGAAGCAGTTGGACAGTTATGATTAGTATTACGACTAATTTCATTGATCTGTGGTCAGGTACAAAGGTCATGTCAAGGCCAAAACCAAACCACTTAATTATTGGAAGGCTTGCTTAATGAGGTTCTTTTGAACACCAATTTCGTGTTTCTCGATCACCATTCGTAAAAATGACAGAAAATGTTATTTTGACTTCATGAAAGCCAGGGAAGGTCACTGACATTATATGACCCCGATAAACCACGTGCTTTGAGGAGTGCATGTCATATGTCGGGAGCCATCAAAACGTCCAAGATTCCAGCGCTCGGTACTCATATCATCCAAGATCGCAGCATCCAGAGTTCATAACGTCCAGTATGCGTCCAATTCCGTGCTCGTTTTGTGCGTTTATAATCCATGCACGCAACGTCCATAGTCGAAAAGTTCATAGTCGTAAAGTCCAGTGTTTAGAACGTCCAGCGTTCCCGACACTCAGCTTAGTTTGAATTGCTACCGCTAGAGCACACAACAGAAGCATTTCTGACTCGTGCCTTTTTTCCCCTCTTCTGTCAACAGATGGCACAGTCAACCTGGTATTCCATCGATGATCTCGTGGTGCGTACAGTGGAACATGGTCGCTATTTAATTGCTAAAAACTAAAAAAACTAAATTACCTAGACACCCGGCGGTCGTGTTCGGCCCGGACGCGGCCACGCCCCGGGGCTCACTGGTGGACTGAGCGCGGCACGCCGGGCGGCGCCGTGGTCGGAGACATGGCGGGTGGCGCAGGATCGGCCGGGACCGCTGCGCCCTCGAGGCAGGCGGGGCCTCACACCCTGCGACTGTTGCCGGGGCTCCATATGCCGGGGTGCGCTCGGCTGCTCAGGCGCCCTTCATATTGGTATCGGGTTCTTTCCTCTTGTTTGGAGGACCCTGTACTGTTGTTGGGGCTCCATAAAAGGTAACGCAACGAGTCACTTGATGCTCAGGAGTCCTCTTCATTTATCTATGGCTCTTTCCCCTTGAGCTTATTTGCTGAGGACCCTTCACTTGTCAGAGTCCTCTCTGTGAACTTGCACGGGTACTCTTGATTAAACAGGGGCTTTTATTCATGTACACTGGTCTTGGGTTATTCCCCTTAGCTCAGAGAATCCTGTGCTCTGGCCGTACCCGGTATGTTAGCCTGCCGGGGGTACTCCCGACAATGGTGGTAAAAGTGCACTTTTTGTCGCCGACCAAATTTCTGGAGAAAAAATTGTCGCCAGTAGCGTAATACGTTATGATGTGACAAAATGGTCATTAAGTCCATGCCCGGTAGCGTCATCAGTAATCAGCCTATCACCGGAAGTCTCTTTCATCACTGTAGTTTTCAATATCATGCACACAACCGAAACGTTCAATCATACAATGTCCTTCAACAAATGTCAGGACAAGTGCTGCTGCTAGAAAAGCAGACCACCTGCACTAGACTAATGAGATAGCCCAATAACAACAGGAGTTTTATTCCACCCTCGGGACTTGCCGGTGCCTCACGTTCAAACTCGATCTACGGCAGGATTTGTTTTCCTCGACCGAAAAAAACAGCGAAAGGCCTCAACGGCCAGGGCGGCAGAATGCATGACAGATTTCGAACCAGTGGCAAGCGACAGTGGGAATGACGTCAAAAATGGGACCTCCACGAGGTCATGCCCCCTTATGAAAATCACGGATGCGCTTCGAGCCCCATCTCAATCGTCATCAATCTTTTCACCACACTTCAGGCACGCTCCAAGCCTGGCGCGACATGTTGTGACTGGTTGGCGCCTTTCGCCGCACCCCAATAAGTCAGTTGTATCACAATTTGTCAAGAACTTCACATCAGGCGGCTAGCTCTTTTTGAACAAGTTACTCGCCCGGACAGAAGGGGTAGGGTTGGCGATGCGACCTCCCTCCCTCCCCCCCACCCTGCTACGGTTTTCTGATACCAATGCGGCATATTGTGCAGTCTCGCTCACATCTTTTGTATCATCTGGGGCATCCATTAGCACACATGTTGACACCAAAAATGTATCACTAGCAACTCTGAAGTCAGAGCAGCGATGTTTTTGTACGAGTATTGCAAGACGATTCAAGGCCGGCGGGTGCGGCGGGCGGCAAGCGACGGTTCTGCGGACCGCGCGCGGAGGGTTGGTACTGTTACATGAACTAAACCCTACGTTTAAATATAGGCTTACATATAGGCTCGAAACAGATAAAATTCCATGCCATTGCACTCATAATTAAACAAGGAACCCGCCTCTTTATGCCCCATGTTACCACACTGCATGGTTCCGTATATATGACCATGCAGGGCTGATGTTTGGTTTTCAGGAAAATTTGGCCTTCGACTTGGTCTAGTGGGGTCAGTTAGTGACAGGAAGCTGACCAATACTTACCAATCTTATAATACTTACCACTTATAATACTTACCACTTTCCAAGCACGAGATCTCGTTAAAAGCAGTTCGCTGTTTATTTGAGAACATGCTAAGGCTGTGCCTGCTCCCCAATCGTTAGATCTATAGCGTATTTTGCTATTGATAGTGTCAAGAATATTTCCACAGCGTATAATTCAAAAGGGCGGTTCCACCCACCCACCCCCTCAGTTACCTAGTGGTTAGACGCAAGGCAATTCACTAACCGCTTGGCGTTCTAACTGAGCTCCAACCCTCCCCTCCCTTACGAAACCCGGCTGTGCCCCTGTTTTCCATCCTTTTGACTTCTGTTCGCGGTGGGCTCATCGGCGATATTGTGGGTCACGGATTTCTTGAGGTTGCACGCGGGACTAGAAGACCAGGACACTAGTTTTCCATGATATTTATGAAACCTTAATGTTATGTTTCACTGGTGAGCTTTGGAGGTACCAAATTTAATGATGATGTAAGTCCCCATAGGTAATTTGTTTCCAATTCCATTTCAAGCGCAAGGTTTTTGCATTGTAAAGATATTTTTGAGCCCCTCCCCTGCCGTTGTTGCATGCGTTTCGGTGTTCAACTAACCCATATTCGCCATGTAAACTGAATATGTAGGTAGAATGTAACGGCCTGCAGATATTCTGGCAGGTGTATACGTAACTGTGATGATTATGTGAGTGAAATAAATGCATTTCATGAAACCATGCCCGTGCCTGTACATATGCATACATCAGATGTAAAATCTGTTAACTGAAGGCTCACCAATGATAAGTTCTTATAGAGCATACTTCGTATTTTGCCATATTCCAATATTTTCCGTTCCGACCGTCTTACATTGCTTTGATAATGGGGAATGGATATCCTTGAGACGTTGGTATATATGACTATACGTGAGTTGATTTATGACTTACCGAAAACAACGAAGGATTTAATGCGAGCAATCGAACACACGCACAAGAAACTGATTACATTTATAGATGCCCTTGCGTATAACAAAACTTGCATTAATAAAAGCGTACTGCCGAAGTGCACAATATATATATATATATATATATATATATATATATATATATATATATATATTGTAAAAGTACTTTCGAATGTTGATGTATGTCTAAAGCATTCCCAGGTTTAGATCACAGCCATCAGTGCACGCCTTGTTGGTCATGGCGCGGAAATGAGATAACGCTGTTGATCTATACTTCTTTTGACCGTCAAGACCGTGCATGATAACCGTCAGACAAGGCAAGACCGCCCATGATAACCAAATTTTCCAGGCCGGATACGAAGTACTATGGCATGACAGAAACCTACTGGCGGTCAACAAAAGTAAGGGTGGAGGAGTCGCCATATACATGAAAAATAACTTACCATACGCGGAGCCCAAAATTGAAGTCCCGGACGATCTGGAAGTTTGCTGGAGCATCACTCGACCTTTGCAGCCCGACAGCATCATAATAGCTGGAGTTTACCTCCCTCCTGATGCATCAGTCTGTTGCCAGAAAATGCTGTCTGACTACCTTCTGGAAACACTTGATCGTCTTCGATCCTCAAGGCCAAGGGCAAAAACTGTGTTAGTAGGATACTTTAACTGAACTTTTGATGCAGAATTGATAGCGCGTCAGCTAGGTCTATTGCAAATAGTTACGGAACCCACAAGAGGTTCAACCGTACCGGACAAGATACTGACTGATTGTGATTCTCCAAGCGCACCACTAAACCTGTCACCCATTGGCACAACAGACCACAAAACTATCGTATGGTTGGCTGCAAAACAAGTAGAACAACCTCAAGGCTATTGCTTTGTACGGCCTTTGAAGGACTCATCCATCAGAAGTTTTGGCAGATGGATTTGCTGCCAGGACTGGCAAGATACCCTACCTCTCTCTCCTGTGATTAGTAAGCACCATTTTTGGAACAGCCCCCGCTCCCCTTGGATGCACCGTGGGCATGCCGACACAACGGACATGATGGGAGCTCGTGATACTGACCTGGACACAGAACTGAAGCCAAATGTGACCCTACGGGGAAATCAAAATAATGTGCCCGTGAACTTACAGAGGCCGTGTTCATGACACTGTCCGGCCATGGCAAATGAGCTGGTTCGCTATCCTGGAATACGCGTTATAATGTTTCTGCATTTCCTCCAGGCATTCTGCTATAACACAAGACAACCCGGCAGCATTGTAATACGTCCCCTCCGCATTGGTTTTTCAACACGGCCACTTGGTGTGGAGAGTAGGGCATATAATTTTAAAGGGAACGTTCAACATTTATATGGAGTTTTGATCTGAACAACCATCTTGAAGACCTTTCGGTACTGTTCATAATCCCGCCATTCTAAAGATTTAAGCCCTTTTAGTTTCTGACCTACATGCTAGCAAAAATAGTAAAGGTATATCGTGGAGAGTATTTCAGTCACCTTGGCATTCATGACGTCAAATAACGTCATTCAAATTCTGTCATTACATAAGCCATGCGGCAATCAAGGCAGAAAAATATAATTGTCGAGGCGTTCATATCTGGTGCTGGTGAGCGCGATTTCCGTATATAGCGTCCGCCAATTGGCTCTCAATCAATGCTGCGCAAGGTACGATGACGTAATCAAACCATGACGCATTGAGGAGAATATTTACGTAACAGAGAATTGTGCTGTCTAGGGCAGTGTTTTCGACTTAAAAAAGCATACTGATAGTTGCAAGTGAGCTTGTGTCATCCTGTAGGACGCTTGTTTCAGTATCCTCAAGGTGAACCTTCCCTTTCAGCAAGTTTTCCAAGAAAACAACTTTATAAGTGACGGGCAAACATAAGGTTAAGTCCTCCGCCGCCGGCAGAGATGCAGAGAGCCGGCTTCCCGGGACGCTCGAGTAGTTCTTGGTGCGGCATTGGCGGCGCGCCAGCCGACCCGGACACCACAGGCGAATGCGCATCTTGTTAAATGCCTGTCGCAGGCTTTTCATTTTATACCTGCACTGCTCACCGGTCCTGATCACTCCATATGCCAGCAACTCGTCTGAGAGACGCTAGTGCAACTGAGAAAAGTAAACAAAAAGTCCTGTAAAATTTTCAAAACCCGGTCTACCACAACTGAACTTCCAAAGACATGTAGCCACGTGCGCCTCATGGCAAGTGGGGCCATTGGACAGCAGCCCAGACGTCACTTGGCGCCACAGTGGTGTGGAAAACACAAGTTGCCTACTCAGCATTGATAAATGTGTGCTATATTCGTGGCTAAAAATGTTAACATTGAGCATGGCATATGTTAACATTAAACAATGCAAGAAGCAAGAGCCAGAGATTTGCTCAAAACAGGAAAAAATGATGCACAGATATTCCAGGATATATTTCCGATAGAATGGCCCATTTCAACACAGATGTACTGAGCATGAGTGATGAGGAGGCAGAATGTATGAAGTCATTAATGATGAGGCAACTATCCAATAAAATAGTGAGCCACTTCATGACAATCACATAATGCGATGTCAAAGCAACGTGCAATGGACCTTTAATGCGTGCCAGTAGCTCCAAAAAGTGCAGAGAAGGCAGCTGCCCCCCCCCCCCCCCCCCCAGTCTGCTGTGCTGATAGTGGCTTGCCCTTCTCACTGACATTACCCAGGGTGGCATTTGCGATACACCTGGAGCCTGTGACACATCATTATTTGTTGCCATATGGGGGCTTGCAGGAAATGAGCATATTTCTGTATTGATTAATTACACTCACAAATTGCACACACTTTGTCAGCTGGGCCACCCAGCGTCAGGCCACCTGCTTCGCCTGGCCCAAACATATCATCTACCCCCACGCTAATGCATTTATGAGCAGTTTGCAGCAATGCGCTCAACTGCTGAGATTGCCCCCAATCATACCCAGTTAGTGACAAAAATTGTGGTTGAAACTAAGTTTGCAGGCTCTTAGTCCCAAGAACTAGGTATGAAATGCCTATAGTGAAGCAAGTTTTGTTAAGCGGTGAATGTAACCCCCTCCAGCTCAGTGGCAAGCGTTACATAAGTGCAAGGTGCCACGTGTAGAATAATTACTGTTATGGGGTTGCGTAATGAGAAATCACTGGCACTGAAAAAGACACTGGCACTGTCACACACTGGTATTGGCAAAGGCGCTGGCACTCTGAAAAGGGGGATCACCACTACAGTTTGCAAGAAATGGTGCTGAAATAATGATTGCTGAGGAGCAGCATGCCCATCTCAACTTGGCATTGAGCCAATTTTTATATGCGATATTCGCTTTCTTGTCATACTGTCATGTGATGTCCCATGTTAAATGTATAGCATCCCCAATTTAGGAGCCAGTTTCCCACATCGCTATTGTGCACAGTGCGCCATCGTTGTACCTTGGCGCAATTTCGTTGGACTCCGTGGGGCAGTTTAAATACAGACATCACCCGTGGAGTGGAGTGTGCATGGTCCAGAGCTGGGAAAGCTTGAAGGAACAGATAACAAGACACATGCCATGGAGAAAATGCTGCTTTGATATCATTGCAGTCAACAACATTGGGCTGATATAGATTGCTAGCTAGGTGATACAAACAACTGTCTTTGGACAGCCCAAAAAACATGATGTGTAAACCAGCCAGAGATCTGTGTCGTGACGAAGGCAATCTCAGCTCAAGTCGTTATAAATTATCCCTTATGATGAAAGTAGAATTACTTCATTTCTTTCTGAGCCACCAACGCAAAACAGCACCAAGGTAACATATCTGCTCACCAGTACATACGGTAGCGTTATGCACCAAAAGCACGGTATCCATGCCGCACATGCTTTCGCACGTACTATCTTGATATAACTTGATTGATATACTGATAACTATTTTCATCCACCTATTCACATTTGCTTCATTGTTGTTTACAAACGCTCATTGAACAAAGGTGGTCAAATCATGACAAATATTTCACATCGCATGCTGATTATACCGTGTTATATATTTCTGGATTTTGTCTGTGATACAAAAATTGTTGAACCACCAATCTCACCCACAGTGTGCCTCAAAACAAGCAATTACCTAACTAGATAAGGCAATAGTAATAGCCTAATTCCTCGGAGAAGAATCGGGAGATGGAGAAATAGTTTGGTTGGTATTTCGACAACATGCCTTTATCGAAAAAATAACAGAAGTTTTTGTTCTTCTGGTTTTTCTCCGAGGAATAAGGCTATTACTACTGTCTTATCTATCCGAATAATGTTCCTCGCAAATGCACTAAACAAATTACCTAACTACATCAATAACAAATAGTTAAGCCCTCTGTTTCCCTGCCATTTGCTCACAGCTGGCTACAACTGTCCTCCATTAGGGTGTAACTTAACTTTTCTTTAAGGGGCCTTCCAATATTGAGCACATCCGTCCGTCCAATAACTTGTCTACCAAGGGGTTGCGCCCCCAAAGCATAAGAAGTTCCACTCCAGCTCCCCAACATCCATACTTCCATGGCAATGGGATGGAGGCGTTTGCTGGAAATTCGTTAGTATGTCCTGCGAGTATTTCAAGAACGATCTAAAAGCACATATGACCACTACCAAAACTAATTAAAATGACCAACGTTAGTTCCATATTGTTTTGGAATTATGAATCCTGCCGCATCTGTAATCTAACCTTGAAACGGAAAGATAAGACCACAGACAGCTGACGCTTAACCTGAACAGGTCAGCCTAGGGCAGCCACATAACAAGCATAACTTACATAGCATTTCTGTGCCGCTTACCATCAAGGCTCTAAATAACTGGAGCTCTTGCATCACTTTGAGCATGCTATTAACCCCGCCCTCTTCCCAGC
>NW_023597055.1:1572390-1585466 GCF_011947565.3 Pollicipes pollicipes
GTTGTTGCTGTCGTTTACTGGCGCACCCATGTGTCTATGTTTCTCGCGTACAAGGAAGTGCAGGTGTGCACTAACTCTGCGTAATATATCACATTGACTCTATGGTGATGCGCGAAAAAACAAAGAACCCACCACCTAGCTCCAGGGAGGCTCCGTCGCTGCCTCCCGCTATCACACCATCTATAACCCCATCTTCGCGTGCGTGACCTTTGGCACCCGACCGTAAGCCTCCAGAGGTCACTGGGTCAGCCGCCCGAGTCGGGGCAGCCTCTGCCAGCACAGTCGGGCCGGAAGCGATAACGAGCTGCGCGCGCCGCACGCAGGCTTGTCCCTGGCCTCGATCACGTGACGACTGCGCCAGTTGCGTGCCAGGGAGGGGCAGGGACGGACGCGGGCTGGTGGTGTGGGCACGCATGCATACGCAGCGGTGACACAATGCAGTGCTGGTGCACGGGAAACGCGGATGTTGGCGTGGCGTACCAGCATTGTGGTGTGGTGTGCACCGCGAAAACGTGACATGGATTTGTCTCAACTGCGAAATACTAGCACACTGGGCGAGGTCGATGGTGCCAATAATTAGTCCATGATTGATACCAATGTCTCGTCTAAACCCTTTTTAAACATTTAATTTTTAAACATAAACTAAATTTATTTTTGAATGGATGGATTTATGGGACCAGGGCCCACGCTGAGCAGTGCTCATTGTGCGAACCATGACCCCTACCACTCGATCGCACAATTCCATGCCAACGGCAGAATCGGATGGCGGAAGCTTAACGTGCCGCAATGCTCGGCAGGGCCCGTCTCGCCCTCTGACGTCATCTGACCTTTATTGCGGCCGCTGCCACTGGCCGCAGGCCACACCTGTCAAGGGCAAATAGCGGGCGCCTGAAGCGACCCGAACCCACCTCGCCACGGGTGGGTGAATCGGAAGGCAGGCGCTCTAACCAACTGAGTCATCGGGACGGACTGCGAACTGTACCTCTATCCTGACTGTTGAACCGTAACCAATCTGTGCGAAACCGAAATGCCATTCAACTGGCGACAGTGAAAAATCTGGGCATCAAGCTAGCACACATACATATTCATATGGTATTCTTCTGCAGATGCACGGACTACATCATTCAGCAGGACTACAGATGAAAGTCACGATCAAGACCAAAAGGGCCAGACTGATAGAAAACAGAACGAGTTGCGCCCTGACGAAGGAGTGCATCACATTCCTCCGTCAGAGTAAGTTAAACCTTGAAATATCACCATGAAACATGGAGTCAAAGATGAGATCACAAGCAACAGCGGAAGAAGGTATTCATCGCATATCGAACCCCATCAAAAGAGCTTACACAGCCGAAGATTCAAGAATGAAGGGGTTGCACATTCAAAAGCCTGAACAACTCAAGGACAGCAGCAAAACATCCAATCCCGTACTGTAACCAATTACGGTGGTGTTATCTCTTGGTAGGTGTAATCGTAGCACACTAGGCGAGGATAATAATCCGAACATTTACTCCATCCACTTTACTAATGCCTCATTTCAAACTTTCCGTCAGTATACAATTTCTGAGACCATTCGTGGCAAGCCCTGTTCTGAAAACAATGCTGTTGGGAGGAAAAACAATCATTGTGGGAGGACAAAACAATCATTGTGGGAGGAAAAACAATCATTGCGGGAGGAAAAACAGTCACTTACTGTCTTCGGAATAGGCGTTGATCCATCCAACAACAGCTGTCTCGAGCCCCTGAATTATCGGCCAAAATAACAAATATCCCTAAAGCAAGCGGCAAAACCCGTTTCAAAGCGAGCTAACTCGAAAAGTAACCAAAAATGAAACCTAAACAAATCAGATAACGAAACAAACGTTTGGGGTAACTCCAGGTCAAATAACCTGTTGCAGAGCCCAGGGCCTCAACTGATGCTGTGGAGGTATACCAGCCATCCGGCTTTGTCTTTGTTTCATGAGTGTACATCTATTCGTGCATTCAAATCCCGAGTAGTTCATGGCTTGGTCTCATGTGACCTGATCAGCGGACGTAAAATGAAGCACTGGTACATGATTAAGAAAAATATTTGCCAACGTAAGGTTACTACCTATTTTAAAAGCCCTGGCGATTTAAGATGAGATTTTCTGTTCGTTTAAGTTCAAAGTTCAGTGTTTTTGTGAGTTCAGAGTTCGTTTAAGTTCAGAGTTCAGTTAAGTTCAGTTCTGTTCCTCTCAGCTCAGAGTTGGTGCACAGTTCTGTTCCTGCCTAATAATGATGGTGGGAAAGGGGCTACACACCTATTTCTCAGTGCACCTGCGAAATGGTACAGATGAAAGGCGAGTGTTACAACAGAAGAAATGCTTACAATTCCTCCTAAGAGGAAGCCCCGCCTGCCACTCGAGTGCAGCTGATAGCCCATTTAGTTGGAGCGCGTATCATTCAATCCACCCACCCGAAGCGCGGTGGGTTCGAGTCGCTTTGGGCGCTCGCTATTTACCCTTGACTGAGACAGCCCGCAGACGGCGTCAACGACCGTGCTAAAGGTCAGGTAACGTCAGAGAGCAGAACTGACTGTGCCGAGCATTGTGGCAACTTAAACTTTCGCCACCGGTCTCTGCCGTTGACCTGTACTCTCACGAGCGGATGGCAGGATCAGGGCTCGCTCAACGAGCACTGCTCAGCATGACCTCTTATTCCCGGAATCCATCCATTCAGAAGGTTCGGACTAAATCTTTATAAAAAGTAATGAAAATAATAAAATGGCAGCTTTAATGCTGCACCCGGAGGAAAGCGCGTTGCCAGATCTGCAACACGTCTTGCGCTCGGACGTCCACAATAAAAATGAAGCAACGACATGACTGAACACATTTAGCAAATTAACCAGCCTGTTTCAGGCTTATGATCCGGGCCGTGATCCGCAAGTTAGGGTGCTGTTTGATATCAGTTATGTATGCTTATTATTATATTTGTTTCATCCAGGGCCACTCTGTAAGGGATCGAGCGCCGAACCTGAGAGCTCGACAGCCTAACCATCCCAAAATGTCGGAAGCTCAACCGATTTTGACCACTTTATTTCGGTGAACGTCAATTTTTCTTTCTAGCATGCATTTCTGTGAACCGTCCGTGAGAAAGCTGTTTCCCGTACAATCGATTAAAATCATGTTGCCATTGCTAAATAGTTCACCAAATGACATTACTCTTAATACTACTAGAACTTTCACCTATGGAAAGTGCCACTTTCTCAACAACACAACTTTCCTAAAAAATTGCAACTTTAACCCATGCCCAAAATTGTAATCGGTGGAGTTACTGAATGCTCCAAACGCATGGACCTGGATGTATTTGTTTTTTAAATAGAGATCACGGTCATATCTTATTATGCGATCAGGATGCCATGGTTGACGGGATCATAATTCATTTTCTTGTTACCATTATTTGCACGTAGGCTTATTGCGCCGCCGGCTTATCTGACACTGAGAATGAAAGCTGACGCGAGACTGGCGGTATGGACTCCAGGGAACCCGCTGTGCAGGACCAAAGACTGGAGTCTGTAGACACCATGCACCTTTTGTTTCTTTCAGTACGTTTTAGCGACTTTTTTAGCTGAGTATCTTCAGCGGGGTGCACAACCTCCCAGCTCGATAGAGCAGACCAGACGGCCCCTCGGCTCGATAGAGCAAACCGGACAGTCCCTCCGCTCAATAGAACAATCTACGCGGTCCCTCGGCTCGATAGAGCAGGCCAGATGGCCCCTCGGCTCGATAAAGCAGGCCAGACGGCCCCTCGGCTCGATAAAGCAGGCCAGACGGCCCCTCGGCTCGATAAAGCAGGCCAGACGGCCCCTCGGCTCGACAAAGCAGGCCAGACGGCCCCTCGGCTCGATAGAGCGGGCCAGACGGCCCCTCGGCTCGATAGGGTAGACCGGAAGGCTCCTAGGCTCGATAGAGTGGGCCGGAAGGCTTCTCGGCTCTAATGAAAAGCCCACCCACGCGCGACCGATATAATCTGTAGTGTGGTTGTTTCCGGCGTATGCTTTTCTTAGCCGCGCGCCCGTCAGCGAGCGTTTATATTTGTTGCCGCGTCATTCACTTGTCCAATGAAATAAATGGTTTAAGCCATGTGTTATTTTACGTCGAATTTTCATTTCATTTAGCGCTGAAGTATGCTTTTGTCAAATCGGGCTGTACAGCGTAACCACACTCAACAATTTTCAATGATCACGATTTGGGCCACGACGCAGTGAGAGCATTCATCGCTGGTGCTTGGAGCTGGAGGAGGCCACGGAGCGGATCTTTCTCGAACCCTGCACAAGTTTTGATCACGAAGAGGTACATTTCGCGCGGCATTATGCGGTTGAAAAGCTGCTGACTCACATAATGCTACAGTTTTCTGATATGAACCGTGGGCAGAGTTAGACGGGGCATTCCGTAAGAAGTTGACGGGTCGAACGATTGATTTTACACCCTCATCTCTCAGATTCTGACGAAAATGGGCACAGGAGTTGTCAGTGGCGCTTAAGACGCTTGACACATTTGCCGGTCTCTCAGTTAAGCGGTTCTGGAGCTACAGCCTACGTCATTTTCGCGTTGTGTGCTTGTTGTGCACTTTCGGCGACGTTTTTTTCTCACTACGCTGAAAGAAAGACTCGCAAACCTAAATGTTTAAGTGATTAAAAAGCCTTGCAGCTAGAGTTCTACGGCGTGCTTGGAGTTGTCACGGCATGATAGCTATTGGTTGCGACATTATGGACATTTATAATGCATACAGAATCATTTTCCCACCCGGTGTTAAACCTTTTCTCACTTGCATGTAAAGAGGCATAGTTTAAAACCCATAATTCCGACG
This sequence comes from Pollicipes pollicipes, assembly GCF_011947565.3. Taxonomy (NCBI): domain Eukaryota; kingdom Metazoa; phylum Arthropoda; class Thecostraca; order Pollicipedomorpha; family Pollicipedidae; genus Pollicipes; species Pollicipes pollicipes. The sequence goes on from NW_023597055.1 coordinate 1,577,218, forward strand.
TAAAAGGCGGTGATCGACTTGGAGAGAATTATAAAAATGCCACAATGCGCGTCTACGCATCATTCGCACCATCAGGCACCGGCTGCCGGCGCAGTATCTCCCACACGTCTCTCCGCTCAGGCGGCGGCAGGCTGCTAAGGGGGGGGGGGGGGGGGGGTATGACAGAGCGGTGACTGGCGACAAAAGTCGGTATCAGTGACGGCAATCGCTGAGTTCTGATACAAGTGTCTCCTGACCTGGAACCGCAGCACTGTGACAATGAATCCCGTCGTGTCGGGTCAAGTCTGGGCCCCTTATTTGGTCTCCCTCCGTTGCCAGAAACCAGGCGAAAGGCTTCACTGTTCAAACATGATCTTCTTAAAAGGATTGAGCAAAACAGCAAAAACACACTGAAATACGATGGTTTTCATTTGAAAAGAAATGAGCGCATTGTAAGATAATGCTAAGATTAACAACACGATGGTTCGTATGCACGTGGAAGTCGAATCAGTGCACCAGTGACTCAGTCTAACTCGCTAGAACTCATTAACTCTTGAAAATCAAGCGACCGCTTCTTCTCTCCCAACATCTGACGCTAATTCACGGACAATGACAGTCTGGGTGCTCACTGGAGCTACCCCGTGAACCCTATGTGTCCCTTTGACAGTCTTGGCCGTAGCTAATCTGACGCTAGGCTCATCCCCTGTCCAAAGGGCTTCTACCTTTGGCACGAAGAAACATACAGTCTGCACATTAGCTTTGCCATGCAAGAACTGGCAAGGTTTTCAGCGGAGGAAATGTGAACGAAATGGAGGTGCGACAGGCTGGTACTGGCGTAGCGTTTTATGTGAGAGTGAAAGTAAAGCTTTCCAAAAAGTTAAAATGATCAAAGTTCCTTTCTCAGGCTGTAACTGTTTCATGTCATCAAAAAATTCGCACCTGGCGCTGGACTTAAAGTGATGCCTGGTCAGCGCAACTATGGCTTCGGCTATTTTATTTTTATTATGTTTTAATTTATATTATGGTTATATTTATATTATGGCTTCGATTCCCTATGAACATCACACTCGGCATGATTCAAAAGGTCCTTATAAGTTACATCTATCACGCTTAGAGATACCACCGTCAGCTTTGTGTGCTGGTGAAAACAGCAGACGCAGATTACGTGAATGCCGTTGCTGTCCATCAGGACGCGGTGTTTCGGACGGAGACTAACGAACTTGGGAATCCGACTTGTGGGTCGCTCTCGTCTTCCTTATTTAGGGGGTAAATCTTCAACGAGACAATCTTTTGGCTTTCCTCCTCACACATTTGTCTCCCCTTCGAGCAGGGAAACATCTCTGGTGAAATTCCGTGCTCTTGTTTGAGTTCAAGGCTACGACGTGCAACGCATTGCGTCGCTCCGAAAGGCTCGGTGGTTCTCTACCGTAAATGGGGACACCGTAAGGCTCCGCAGGCGGCGTTGATTGCTATCAGCCCATTATAATTCTTCTTTAAGCTCATTCATCATGCGCTCATGTCCAATGTCAACACCCAATCTTAGTGATGTGGCGTAAACAACATGCATCGCAAATCTGTTTTACGCATCACGTTTTGCCGTGTTATGAATTAAGCCAAGCATAACTTTTTAACGCCGGGAGAAATTGCGGCTATTTGCGCTAAGTACTGCACATTATATATGTACACTCGTTGACGAACTAGTCATCACTTTGTCAGTGCGATACCTAAATCCACGCAAGCAATACACCTTTCCAATTCCCACATTGCTTTCCTTTTCCAGCCTCTGTCTCTTCGCAGTGGAGCATCAGGAGTCAGAATATCCAAGCAGAAAGATTCTTCCAGTTGGCGTTTTAGTAACCTGGTTGCCTTCTCCAACTTCCCTGCTCCCCTGGTCTACCTCTGTGGCGCAGCTAAGCCTTCTGCAGCGAAAGCGGTGCACGAGTTGCGAAAACGGCATTCTGGGGGGATACATATGCATGGAAAAATTGTGTTTATACTTTTTGCGCAACATGCACGCTAAGAACTCAACATAAGTACCCGTCCTCCTTGCGCGCACACGTATGGACACTCACTTCTCACAGTTATTGCAAAAGAAGAAGGCTATTGCAGACTCGATCGAAAGATTTTGAAAATGAAGATGAATGACTAAAATATGAACTACACGGCATTAAAAATACATGTATTTAATCTATGCACTGACATTTGTTCAAGACCCTCCAAAACGACCCAAGCATTTTCTCCGACTGTTTCCGGGTCGTGGTAGTCGAAGCTTCGTTGAACTTTGCCCCTAGGATAGGGAGTTAGAAAACTCGCATTCCGGTTCCGCAAAAGGTTCTCCGCGTTATTGCCGTAAGGAAGGCTTCCAGGCCATTGAGTATGTTTGGCGCGACAGCTGCACCACAGAAGCGTTCAGACTGTTGTCCGCGGATCCTGGACGCGATTAACAGTTATATCTCCTGAAATACAAAAAATAAAAAAATATAAAAATATAAAGATATTAAAAAATATCAACAAAATACAAAAAACAGTTATATTGGCGCGCTTCTGAAACATTACCGCACATTCGTTTTGAGCGCCCCAAATAGATCGGCACGACTGGGGTTGTCTGAGCGTTTCATTGTCGCAAGACACACTGCCAATACGCCCACGCGGTCCAACCACACAGTAAGCTCTCGTCCAAGCCCTATCACTGGGCCTTTGTCGGACTTCTGAGTCGCCTCACATAAACAAGAGACGGTACCATCCTCGGTACACACACCTCCGCATCCCCCTTGCTCCAATTAACCCGGCCTCGACAATCTACATGTGTGTATTTGGGGTGTGGGGGTGTGTGGGTGTGGGTGTGGGGGGAGGAGGAGCGCTCCGCGCGCCCAGTCTGCGCGTGTTAGGCATGTTTCCTCGGTGGATGAACATGCCTTTCCAAGCGGACAACTACATTTTTGATTGCTGCCATCTGGGGACAAGACTACGATCTTACATGCCACTGATAAAAAGGGCAATATCACATGGGAAAGTTGTTTTTGGTGTCTCCAAAAAGTTATGAATGCCCTGATCGCTGTTTTTTGGGGGGAGGGGGCTGGCAATGTGGTCTCCAAGAATGGCCTGCAAATATTCTGGACGGTTTGTTTTATCATTCTAGCATAGGTTACTAAGTTATCTTTCTAGCACGTGAAAAATTCGCTTCTGAATATAGCCTTGAAGCCACGTAACTTGAAATTGCCAAAAGCTCTGTCCCCGGAACAGTGCAACCGAGAAATTTAAAGATGTCATAGGGTTCTTTATGGCTGATTGCAATACCGTGCGACCGGATTTAATTGAAATCCGCGAGGTTAGAGTGTAAGGCACTTGACGCATCGTGCAATGCCGCATACACCTATCATTTGGAAGCGGATTGTGTGCATTATTTCAAGCATGTATTTGTGCGGACCAGAGGCAGTGGAGACGGAAACGACAGACAGACCCACTGGTCTCGTAATGTAAAATGAACGGTGAAACCGAGCCTCCACATTTGCGTGGAGAGTTAGTAGAGAAATAACGTTCAAATATTTAAAAAAGACATGTGTGGTGAATGTTTTCCATCCATGACGTACGCCTTTAAGTATGTAACGGTAATGCTTGTTCATCATTGCCATCTATGCACTGAAAAGTGCCCATGAGGAAGTTACTACGGCTTTCAGCCATGGTGTCATGTCATGAAGTGTACACGAAAATGTATACTCTGAGGAAGTATACATCCTGATCCTGCAGGCAAGCTTGTTCGCTATACATCAGTAACACCTGACGATTCATGTTTCCCACATTCCTTCCTCAATAATAACTACTGAACAAATACGCAACAGCAACACCCCGCCAAGGCGGCTTGCTGCGGAGGATGTTCTAATCGGCCTAGTTGAACACCTTTCCAAGGTCGATCAGTGCCTCTGATGATATAAGACCATCGTTACTGGTGACCAGACGCGACGACAGCGAACACGACATCCTCGGCTGAGTGGCGTGGCTTATAGGTATGCTGTGATGGATGCAGAAGCTCTGTTGCGTTCAAAAAGCCCGGTAGCGTTGTGTGTGCACTTTTTCCTATGACCTCAGACAGCACACTTCCCTGACAGCCTGGTCCCCTGGCACTGGGACTGGCACAACGCAGGCTGTCGTTCAGGTGTCTGGGAGCAATTTGGTTGCGAGACAAGATGCCTTTACTACATCGTTGCGTTACGAGGTGCGGCTCAGCGAGTTTTAAAGGGCATCAACTGACGACTGAAATGCATTCGCCCACCGTAGAAAGTGGGACCTGCGCCATGCCAAACACACGCAGCGCACTCGAACCCTGAACACGCCGTGACAGCTCCAGCGGCGTCACGGATCGAACTAGTCAGCCAGCGGCGTAAATAGTCAGCCAGCGGCGTAAATAGTCAGCCAGCGGCGTAAATAGTCAGCCAGCGGCGTAAATAGTCAGCCAGCGGCGTAAATAGTCAGCCAGCGGCGTAAGCAGCATAGCGTAATAGTCAGCCAGCGGCGTCTAGTCGGGGGCGTCAGCCGAATAGGCCAGCGCGTAATAGTCAGCAGCGGCGTAAATAGTCAGCCAGCGGCGTAAATAGTCAGCCAGCGGCGTAAATAGTCAGCCAGCGGCGTAGGCAGTACCCCGTCTGGGGCTCATGTAACAGGCGATGGCTGCGTCCTCAGGCGGATTAGAGTGTGGGGTCCACGCAGGCGAACTGACAGCTGATTGGAGTGGGGCCCACGCAGGCGAGCTGGCAGTTGATTGGAGTGTGAGGCCCACGCAGGCGAGCTGGCAGTTGATTGGAGTGTGGGGCCCACGCAGGCGAGGCGACAGTTGATTGGAGTGGGGCCCACGCAGGCGAGCTGGCAGTTGATTGGAGTGTGGGGCCCACGCAGGCGAGGCGGCAGCTGAGCATGTCAGCCGCCATCTCAACTTGCCCCGGACTCACCGCAGCCGCTTCTTCACACGGGCGGTGGTAGCGCCCCCTGGGACAGCTGCATCAGCGCCACCTGCGACGAGGATCAGCGGCGCCGCCGGCAGGCAGGCAGGCTCTCTGTTACCAGGTGGCCCTGGGAACGACTAGTCCTGGGGGATGCCTCCCGATCGCACCCACCCCACTGGAAGCTGGCTGAACTCGGTCGAGCAGCGGTGGGCGGACCACAGACCGGACGCCGATCTTGGAGGTCACGCTGCAGCGAAACGCCGCTCCCGTGCCCGCGAGAGCAGGCACTGTCGCTCAAAATAGGTGCAAGTCACCACCAGACCGTCAGTGCGACCCGGAGCCGTCGGCCACCAGACCATCAGCTGGTTCCGGGGACTGCCGCCTCCCGGCAGCCCCCGGATTGGTCGTAGTCCTATGTCAGATCCGAGTGGATTTACTACGGTGTTGCTACTAACAGCTTAAGTGAAGCCCAGCGTAGAGGACGCCGGTCAATGCGTGAAATGTGGAAACAAATTGCCTTTGCCATGCGGTCGAACGACGACAGCTGCCAGCATACGGAGTGCCCACAACGACAACCAGGTCTTCGGGATGAATGACGCGAGCACGTGACGCAGTAGCGAAGTGTCACACCGGCTCCAGCAGCGGCCACACTCACGCCGTGCCCGGACTATAAAAAGTAGGTCGCGAAGTCTTGCGCTCACTCTCGCTGTAGCCAGGGGGCTCGCACTACCTGCAATCACATGAACATCCGTGATTGCAGGTATCCTGCTATCCTTTCCTGGTATCCTGGTATCCTTTCGTGGTATCCTGGTATCCTTTCCTGGCATCCTGGTATCCTTTCGTGGTATCCTGGTATCCTTTCCTGGCATCCTTTCCTGGTATCCTGGTATTCTTTCCTGGTATTCTGGTATCCTTTCCTGGTATCCTGGTATTCTTTCCCAGTATGCTGGTATCCTTTCCTGGCATCCTGGTATCCTTTCCTGGTATTCTGGTATACTTTCCTAGTATCCTGGTATCCTTTCCTGGTATCCTGGTATCCTTTCCTGGTATTCTGGTATCCTTTCCTGGTATCCTAGTATCCTTTCCTGGTATCCTTACTTGTCTATCCTGGATTAGCCCGGATGGAATGTGGTATCCTACTGGCAGTGCTCGCGGGAAGTTAGAAGATGCTGTTTGTGTATGTGCAATGCGTGCGTGCGTGCGTGCATACATGGTTCCATGGGTGCGTGGGTGCGTGGTTGCGTGGTTGCGTAGGTGCGTGGGTGCGTGGGTGTGTGGGTGTGTGCGTGTGTGGGTGTGCTTTCGGCTCCCCTTTTTTATTGCCAGCACGCTTTCTTTGCTGTTGCCAGTTTCACGGTCGTTGCGGTATTATGAAACACCTAATAGCTCATGCACAAAACACTTAAAAATGTAAACCGACTAGGTGTTGAACTACCCAGGCGTCAGAGGTAGCCGGCGCATGGCGTGGGTCTGCCCGGAGCGTGTGAAGGTCACGTCACTGTAGTCCGGGTGCACGGCCCATCTGCTGGGCGAGGTAGCCGGTGCGTGGCGTGGGTCTGCCCGGAGCGAACAGTAGCATCACGACACACGTGGCCAGTGCGCGTGCGCTTTTTGCTGTCAAATGATGATGGAAGCAGTATCATTATTTTTTATTCAGTTATTTTTTAGGCGCATTATTTACTTTGACCGGCATTTTTGTGGACATTCATAGCTAAGTGCAGATCAATCCACACCATTGTACGGCGTTTGCAGTGAGCTTCAGCGCGATAAGATGTGCAGTTGACACTGTCGATTGTCGTATCTATTGATGGGAAGGCGTGGAGAGCATGTTTTGATTGTAGTACGATCCATCCCGATGGATACGTGTGCTTCCCCGCCGATTCTAGTTAGCTTACGATCCTACACCGCCGCTCAGGTCAGCGATTACTCAGGAGTCGCAATCTCACAGAACCTGCTGATTGAGGTGAGTGCGCCGTCAAACTGGCATCAACGCACAGCAACACACCGTCAATAAGCAACGCGCGACAGCACAGCGCCAATAAACAACTCACGACACGTGTTAAAAGCATCTAAATACGTAATATAAGTATCACAATACGTGGACAACCGAGCTAGTTGACTCGCCACGTCAACATCGTTGATAGCGATTAGAGCGCGAGAACGAAAGTACCAAGAAAGCTGTTAAGTACACACTGGAAGTTACATAAAAAAGCTCCTGACCGCAGAATGTGTTAGCCAGCCGGCAAGACTTGCACTTGCGTATCTTGTGTGTACGTACGCATCGGCGCACACACGCAAGGACAAGCAACGGTTCTCCGTCTTGTCGGCTTCACACGTTGTTCGCCGTTATTGCAATGGACGCACACGCATTGAAAAGCATTATGGATGTTCACCCGCACGACGATTACACGCGTCTCCGCAGCACAGCCGTGAGGTGCACGCCGGTCGCCATGCGACACGCCGCCGCGTGCATGCATGCATGCATGCCGCACGCCGGACGCCCAGGTATCAGGACGTCCCGCCGCATCCCAGCTGCCCTGTCTGCCTCCTGGGCCGGGTCGGACCGGGCCGCGGGTGCGGGCGATGCCGGTCGCCGAACTCTGGTGAGATCCCGAGCCTGCAGCGGCGGGGCGGCCGGGCCCGGGTCGGTCCGCGCGCGGGCCGAGACGCAGAGTGTGTACGCCTCGGCACGGCACCTCGCGCCTCCACACGACACCGTAAGCCCGCCGGCGGACGCCGCGCCCGCGGGAGACACGCTGCGCCTGCAGACGACACGCTACCCCTCCGTCGTGGGATGCATGGTGTAGCCTCCCCGGCCGCCCTCCTCCTTCAGCTGCTGGTGGAAGCTGCCGACGAGCGCGACCGCGTAGCACGTGACGGCGGCCACCACCAGGCACGCCGCCGAGTACACCCAGACCACCACTGACTTGTCGCCGGTCATGAGGAGCGTCACCATCAAGTAGAGCGCCCAGATCACCAGCAGGATGGCCAGCAGGCTGTACCAGACGATCCAGGGCAGCAGGAGGTATCGCTGCTTCCGCCGCGCCCCGACCAGCAGCAGGATATCCCACGGGATGCCGATGGCCATCAAGGCCAGCATCATGATCTCGACGACCATGATGAAGTGCTCCACGCGTTGGACGGCCTCCTCCTTCTCCTTCTCGTCACTCAGCTCGCCACTGGCCTCGATGCGAAGGATCGGAGGCCCGGTCAAGGTCAGCGCCAGCAGCAGCACTCCCGCGCAGTTGGCAAGCAGGTAGATGACGCCGATACAGACCGCGCCCTTGGCCAGGCCGCAGCAGCAGCAACAGGAGGTAAGCCGCCTGGCCATGG
>NW_023597055.1:1586097-1600273 GCF_011947565.3 Pollicipes pollicipes
CAAGCCGCCTTGGCGGGGTGTTGCTGTTGCGTATTTGTTCAGTAGTTATTATTGAGGAAGGAATGTGGGAAACATGAATCGTCAGGTGTTACTGATGTATAGCGAACAAGCTTGCCTGCAGGATCAGGATGTATACTTCCTCAGAGTATACATTTTCGTGTACACTTCATGACATGACACCATGGCTGAAAGCCGTAGTAACTTCCTCATGGGCACTTTTCAGTGCATAGATGGCAATGATGAACAAGCATTACCGTTACATACTTAAAGGCGTACGTCATGGATGGAAAACATTCACCACACATGTCTTTTTTAAATATTTGAACGTTATTTCTCTACTAACTCTCCACGCAAATGTGGAGGCTCGGTTTCACCGTTCATTTTACATTACGAGACCAGTGGGTCTGTCTGTCGTTTCCGTCTCCACTGCCTCTGGTCCGCACAAATACATGCTTGAAATAATGCACACAATCCGCTTCCAAATGATAGGTGTCTGCGGCATTGCACGATGCGTCAAGTGCCTTACACTCTAACCTCGCGGATTTCAATTAAATCCGGTCGCACGGTATTGCAATCAGCCATAAAGAACCCTATGACATCTTTAAAATTCTCGGTTGCACTGTTCCGGGAGCAAAGCTTTTGGCAATTTCAAGTTACGTGGCTGCAAGGCTATATTCAGGAGCGATTTTTCATGTGCTAATAGATATCTTGGTAACCTGTACTAGAATAACACAAAACGTCCAGAAATTTGCATGCCATTCTTAAAAGCCTCGTTTTCAACCCCTTCCCCCCAAAAACAGCGATCAGGGCATTCATAGTTTTTTGATGGCACCAAAAACAACTTTTCCATGTGATATTGCGCTTTTTTCATTTGCATGTGAGAGCGTAGTCTTGTCCCCAGATGGCAGCAGTAAAAATGTGGTGATCCGCTTGGAAAGACATGTTCATCCACTGACGAACATGTCTTTGTAAGGATCAAGAACACGAATCATGCCTGACACACGCAAACTGGGCGCGCGGCGCGTTGCCGCAAGGTGCGCCCCCCCCCCCCCACCCCACCCCGCCCCACCCCAATCACACGCATGTAGATTGTCGAGGCCGGGGTAATTGGAGAAAGGGGGATGCGGAGGTGTGTGTACCGACGGTGGTGCCGTCTCTTGTTTATGTGGGGCGACTCAGAAGTCCGACAAAGGCCCAGTGATAGGGCTTGGACGAGAGCTTGCTGTGCGGTTGGACCGCGTGGGCGTATTGGCAGTGTGTCTTACGACAATGAAACGCTCAGACAACCCCAGTTGTGCCGATCTATTTGGGGCGCTCAAAACGAATGCGCGGAGATGTTTTAGGACCGCGCCAATATAACTGTTTTTTGTATTTTGTTAGTATTTTTTAATATCTTTGTATTTTATGTATTTTTTTATTTCAGGAGATATAACTGGTTAATCGCGTCCGGGATCCGCGGACAACAGTAGGAACGCTTCTGTGTTGCAGCTGTCGCGCCAAACATACTCAATGCCCTGGGAGCCTTCCTTACGGCAATAACGCGGAGAACCTTGTGCGGAGCCGGAATGCGAGTTTTCTTACTCCCAGCCTCGGTAACAAAGTTCAACGAACCTCTGACTATCACGAATCGGAAATAGCCGGATAAAATTTTCGAGTCGTTTTGGAGGGTCTTGAAAATATGTCAGTGCATGGGTTTTTTAATGCTGCGTAGTTCATTTTTTAGTCGTTCATCCTCATTTTCAAAAGCTTTCGACCGATTCTGCAATAAACTTCTTCTTCTTCAGTAACTGTGACAAGTAAAAGTGTGCCCATACGTGTAAACGCAAAGAGGACGGGTACTTATGTTGAATTCTTAGCGTGCATGTTGCGCAAAAAGTATAAACACAATTTTTCCATGCATATGTATTCCCATCCAGAATGCCGTTTTCACAACTCGCACATTGCTTTCGCTGCAGAAGGCTTAGTTGCGCCACAGAGGTAGACCAGGGGAGCAGGGAAGTTGGGGAAGGCAACCAGGTCACTAAAACGCTAACTAAAACAATCTTTCTGCTTGGATATTCTGGCTCCTGATGCTCCACTGCGAAGAGACAGAGGCTGGAAAAGGAAAGCGATGTGGGAACTGGAAAGGTGTATTGCTTGCGTGGATTTAGGTATCGCACTGACAAAGTGATGACTATTTCGTCAACGAGCGTACATATATAAAGTGCAATACTTAACGGAAATAGCCGCAATTTCTCCCGGCGTTAAAAAGTTATGCTTGGCTTAATTCATAACACGGCAAAACGTGATGCGTAAAACAGATTTGTGATGCACGTTGTTTACGCCAATCACTAAGATTACTAACATGAATACATTAATGCGATATCATCTGGCGTTTCAGACATGAGCGTATGATGAATGAGCTTAAAGAAGAATTATAATGGGCTGATAGCACTCAAAGCCGCCTACGGAGCCTCACGGTGTCCCCATTTACGTTAGAGAACAACCGAGTCTTTCGGAACGACGCAAGGCATCGCTCGTCATAGCCTCGAACTCAAACAAGAGCACGGAGTTTCACCAGAGATGTTTCCCTGCTCGAAGGGGAGACAAATGTGTGAGGAGGAAAGCCAAAAGATTGTCTCGTTGAAGATTTACCCCCTAAATAAGGAAGACGAGAGCGACCCACACGTCAGATTCTCCACGTTCGTTAGTCTCCGCCCGAAACACCGCGTCCTGATAGACAGCAGCGGCATTCACGTACTTTGGGTGTGCTGTTATCACGAGAACGCAAAACTGATGGTGGTATCTCTAAGCCCGATAGACGTAACTTATATGGACCTTTAGAGTCATGCCGAGTGCGATGTTCATAGGGAATCGGAACCGCAATATGAATGTAACCATAATATAAATAAAAGAACATAATATAAATAAAATAGCCGAAGCCATGGTCGCACTGACCAGGCATCACTTTAGGCCCAGCGCCAGAGCGAATTTTTCGATGCCATAAAACAGTTACAGCCTGAGAACGAAACTTTGATCACTTTAACTTTTTGGAAAGCTTCACTTTCACTCTCACATAAAACGCTATGCCAGTACCAGCCTGTCGCACCTACATTTTGATCATATCTCCTCTGCTGAAAACCTCGCCAGTTTTTGCATGGCAAAGCTAATGTGCAGACGGTACACTCCCTCGTACCAAAGGTAGAAGCCCTTTGGACAGGGGATGAGCTTAGCGTCAGATTAGCTACGACCAAGACTGTCAAAGGGACACATAAGGTTCACGGGGTAGCTCCAGTGAGTACCCAGACTGTCATTGTCCGTGAATTAGCGTCAGATGTTGGGAGAGAAGAAGCGGTCGCTTGATTTCCAAGAGTTGATGAGTTTTAGTGAGTTAGACTGAGTCACTGGCGCACTGATTCGACTTCCACGTGCATACGAACCATCGTGTTGTTAATCTTAGCGTTATCTTACAATGCGCTCATTTCTTTTCCAATGAAAACCATCGTATTTCAGTGTGTTTTTGCTGTTTTGCTCAATCCTTTTAAAAAGATCATGTTTGAACAGTGAAGCCTTTCGCCTGGTTTCTGGCAGCGGAGGAAGACAAAATGAAGGGTCCAGACCTGACCCGACACGACGGGATTCATTGCCACAGTGCTGCGGTTCCAGGTCAGGAGACACTTGTATCAGGACTCAGCGATTGCCGTCACTGATACCGACTTTTGTCGCCAGTCACCGCTCTGTCATACCCCCCCCCCCCCCCCCCCTTAGCAGCCTGCCGCCGCCTGAGCGGAGAGACGTGCGGGAGATACTGCGCCGGCAGCCGGCGCCGGATGGTGCGAATGATGCGTAGACGCGTATTGTGGCATTTTTATCATTCTCTCCAAGTCGATCACCGCCTTTTACGTCGGAATTATGGGTTTTAAACTATGCCTCTTTACATGCAAGTGAGAAAAGGTTTAACACCGGGTGGGAAAATGATTCTGTATGCATTATAAATGTCCATAATGTCGCAACCAATAGCTATCATGCCGTGACAACTCCAAGCACGCCGTAGAACTCTAGCTGCAAGGCTTTTTAATCACCTAAACATTTAGGTTTGCGAGTCTTTCTCTCAGCGTAGTGAGAAAAAAACGTCGCCGAAAATGCACAAGCACACAACGCGAAAATGACGTGGGCTGTAGCTCCAGAACCGCTTAACTGAGAGACCGGCAAATGTGTCAAGCGTCTTTAACGCCACTGACAACTCCTGTGCCCATTTTCATCAGAATCTGAGAGATGAGGGTGTTAAGTCAATCGTTCGATTCGTCAACTTCTTACGGAATGCCCTGTCTAACTCTGCCCACGGTTCATATCAGAAAACTGTAGCATTATGTGAGTCAGCAGCTTTTCAACCGCATAATGCCGCGCGAAATGTACCTCTTCGTGATCAAAACTTGTGCAGGGTTCGAGAAAGATCCGCTCCGTGGCCTCCTCCAGCTCCAAGCACCAGCGATGAATGCTCTCACTGCGTCGTGGCCCAAATCGTGATCATTGAAAATTGTTGAGTGTGGTTACGCTGTACAGCCCGATTTGACAAAAGCATACTTCAGCGCTAAATGAAATGAAAATTCGGACGTAAAATAACACATGGCTTAAACCATTTATTTCATTGGACAAGTGAATGACGCGGCAACAATATAAAACGCTCGCTGACGGGCGCGCGGCTAAGAAAAGCATACGCCGGAAACAACCACACTACAGATTATATCGGTCGCGCGTGGTGGGCTTTTCATTAGAGCCGAGAAGCCTTCCGGCCCACTCTATCGAGCCTAGGAGCCTTCCGGTCTAACCCTATCGAGCCGAGGGGCCGTCTGGCCCGCTCTATCGAGCCGAGGGGCCGTCTGGCCTGCCTGCGTTGTCGAGCCGAGGGGCCGTCTGGCCTGCTTTGATCGAGCCGAGGGGCCGTCTGGCCTGCTTTATCGAGCCGAGGGGCCGTCTGGCCTGCTTTAATCGAGCCGAGGGGCGTCTGGCCTTATTTTCGAGCCGAGGGGCCATCTGGCCTGCTCTATCGAGCCGAGGGACCGCGTAGATTGTTCTATTGAGCGGAGGGGACTGTCCGGTTTGCTCTAATCGAGCCGAGGGCCGTCTGTCTGCTCTATCGAGCTGGGAGGTTGTGCACCCCGCTGAAGATAACTCAGCTAAAAAAAAGTCGCTAAAACGTACTGAAAGAAACAAAAGGTGCATGGTGTCTACAGACTCCAGTCTTTGGTCCTGCCACAGCGGGTTCCCTGGAGTCCATACCGCCAGTCTCGCGTCAGCTTTCATTCTCAGTGTCAGGTAAGCCGGCGGCGCAATAAGCTTACGTGCAAATAATGGTAACAAGAAAATGAATTATGATCCCATCAACCATGGCATCCTGATCGCATAATAAGATATGACCGTGATCTCTATTTAAAAAACAAATACATCCAGGTCCATGCGTCTGGAGCACTTAGTAACTCCACCTATTACAATTTTGGGCATGGGTTAAAGTTGCAATTTTTTAGGAAAGTTGTGTTGTTGAGAAAGTGGCACTTTCCATAGGTGAAAGTTCTAGTAGTATTAAGAGTAATGTCCTTTGGTGAACTATTTAGCAATGGCAACATGATTTTAATCGATTGTAAGGGAAACAGCTTTCTCACGGACGGTTCACAGAAAAGCATGCTAGAAAGAAAAATTGACGTTCACCGAAATAAAGTGGTCAAAATCGGTTGAGCTTCCGACATTTTGGGATGGTTAGGCTGTCGAGCTCTCAGGTTCGGCGCTCGATCCCTTACAGAGTGGCCCTGGATGAAACAAATATAATAATAAGCATACATAACTGATATCAAACAGCACCCTAACTTGCGGATCACGGCCCGGACCACAAGCCTGAAACAGGCTGGTTAATTTGCTAAATGTGTTCAGCCATTTCTTTGCTTCATTTTTATTGTGGACGTCCGAGCGCAGGACGTGTTGCAGACCTGGCAACGCACTTTCCTCCGGGTGCAGCATTAAAGCTGCCATTTTATTATTTTCATTACTTTTTATAAAGATTTAGTCCGAACCTTCTGAATGGATGGATTCCGGGGATAAGAGGTCATGCTGAGCAGTGCTCGTTGAGCGAGCCCTGATCCTGCCATCCGCTCGTGAGAGTACAGGTCAACGGCAGAGACCGGTGGCGAAAGTTTAAGTTGCCACAATGCTCGGCACAGTCAGTTCTGCTCTCTGACGTTACCTGACCTTTAGCACGGTCGTTGACGCCGTCTGCGGGCTGTCTCAGTCAAGGGTAAATAGCGAGCGCCCAAAGCGACTCGAACCCACCGCGCTACGGGTGGGTGGATTGAATGATAGGCGCTCCAACTAAATGGGCTATCAGCTGCACTCGAGTGGCAGGCGGTGCTTCCTCTTAGGAGGAATCGTAAGCATTTCTTCTGTTGTAACACTCGCCTTTCATCTGTACCATTTCGCAGGTGCACTGAGAAATAGGTGTGTAGCCCCTTTCCCACCATCATTATTAGGCAGGAACAGAACTGTGCACCAACTCTGAGCTGAGAGGAACAGAACTGAACTTAACTGAACTCTGAACTTAAACGAACTCTGAACTCACAAAAACACTGAACTTTGAACTTAAACGAACAGAAAATCTCATCTTAAATCGCCAGGGCTTTTAAAATAGCTAGTAACCTTACGTTGGCAAATATTTTTCTTAATCATGTACCAGTGCTTCATTTTACGTCCGCTGATCAGGTCACATGAGACCAAGCCATGAACTACTCGGGATTTGAATGCACGAATAGATGTACACTCATGAAACAAAGACAAAGCCGGATGGCTGGTATACCTCCACAGCATCAGTTGAGGCCCTGGGCTCTGCAACAGGTTATTTGACCTGGAGTTACCCCAAACGTTTGTTTCGTTATCTGATTTGTTTAGGTTTCATTTTTGGTTACTTTTCGAGTTAGCTCGCTTTGAAACGGGTTTTGCCGCTTGCTTTAGGGATATTTGTTATTTTGGCCGATAATTCAGGGGCTCGAGACAGCTGTTGTTGGATGGATCAACGCCTATTCCGAAGACAGTAAAGTGACTGTTTTTCCTCCCGCAATGATTGTTTTTCCTCCCACAATGATTGTTTTGTCCTCCCACAATGATTGTTTTTCCTCCCAACAGCATTGTTTTCAGAACAGGGCTTGCCACGAATGGTCTCAGAAATTGTATACTGACGGAAAGTTTGAAATGAGGCATTAGTAAAGTGGATGGAGTAAATGTTCGGATTATTATCCTCGCCTAGTGTGCTACGATTACACCTACCAAGAGATAACACCACCGTAATTGGTTACAGTACGGGATTGGATGTTTTGCTGCTGTCCTTGAGTTGTTCAGGCTTTTGAATGTGCAGCCCCTTCATTCTTGAATCTTCGGCTGTGTAAGCTCTTTTGATGGGGTTCGATATGCGATGAATACCTTCTACCGCTGTTGCTTGTGATCTCATCTTTGACTCCATGTTTCATGGTGATATTTCAAGGTTCAACTTACTCTGACGGAGGAATGTGATGCACTCCTTCGTCAGGGCGCAACTCGTTCTGTTTTCTGTCAGTCTGGCCCTTTTGGTCTTGATCGTGACTTTCATCTGTACTCCTGCTGAATGATGTAGTCCGTGCATCTGCAGAAGAATACCATATGAATATGTATGTGTGCTAGCTTGATGCCCAGATTTTTCACTGTCGCCAGTTGAATGGCATTTCGGTTTCGCACAGATTGGTTACGGTTCAACAGTCAGGGTAGAGGTACAGTTCGCAGTCCGTCCCGATGATTCAGTTGGTTACAGCGCCTGCCTTCCGATCCACCCACCCGTGGTCGTGTGGGTTCGGGTCGCTTCAGGCGCCCGCTATTTGCCCTTGACAAGTGTGGCCTGCGGCCAGTGGCAGCGGCCGCAATAAAGGTCAGATGACGTCAGAGGGCGAGACGGGCCCTGCCGAGCATTGCGGCACGTCAAGCTTTCGCCATCCGATTCTGCCGTTGGCATGGAATTGTGCGATCGAGTGGTAGGGGTCAGGGTTCGCACAATGAGCACTGCTCAGCGTGGGCCCTGATCCCATAAATCCATCCATTCAAAAATAAATTTAGTTTATGTTTAAAAATTAAATGTTTAAAAAGGGTTTGGACGAGACATTGATATCAATCATGGATTAATTAGTGGCACCATCGACCTCGCCCAGTGTGCTAGTATTTCGCAGTTGACACAAATCCATGCCACGTTTTCGCGGTGCACACCACACCACAATTCTGGTACGCACGCCAACATCCGCGTTTCCCGTGCACACCAGCACTGCATTGTGTCACCAGCTGCGTATGCATGCGTGCCCAGTACCACCGCCGGTCCCGCGTGCCCTCCCCTGGGCACGCAACTGGCGCAGTCGTCACGTGATCGAGGCCAGGGACAAGCCTGCGTGCGGCGCGCGCAGCTCGTTATCGCTTCCGGCCCGACTGTGCTGGCAGAGGCTGCCCCGACTCGGGCGGCTGACCCAGTGACCTCTGGGGGCTCACAGTCGGGTGTCAAAGGTCACGCACGCGAAGATGGGGTTATAGATGGTGTGATAGCGGGAGGCAGCGACGGAGCCTCCCTGGAGCTAGGTGGGTGGGTTCTTTGTTTTTCGCGCATCACCATAGAGTCAATGTGATATATTACGCAGAGTTAGTGCACACCTGCACTTCCTTGTACGCGAGAAACATAGACACATGGGTGCGCCAGTAAACGACAGCAACAACCATCGAGGAATCAAGTTAGAAAAATGTCACCGTTTTCGTGATCGGTCAATGAAATCAGCCTGGTCTCAACCGACCGGCATGCACAAAACCATGGAAGCTACACGGTCGGTCGTGCAGTGCAGTACAGTTCGGTGTGACCGATATTGTCGCAGTACGAGGCACTGCGCGCTATAATCTGCTCACAGTTACCTGGGACGGCAATGATTCGCAACTGATCAATTTCGTCGGCTGGGACGGCTGGCTCGCCCAGACTCATAGCCAGGAGCTTTCAAGGAATGCGAGCTTACGAACTGGTACGCGAACCATGCGTTAGTGAGCCGGCGTCGTTGGTAAAATCCCGTGGAAGACGTGGGTGGAGCATTATCTACATGACGATGATGCCCTCATCTTTATATATATATATATATATATATATATATATATATATATATATATAACAAAGGTATAGTTTGGCAAATATTTGGAATCATAAATAGACCACTAACGTGTACAGCATTTTGCGCTGTGAATGCAGATTTTCGGTTACATTTCCCGATCTTCCGAGGGTACTTTTGACATCGTCAGTAAAATTAAAAAGTAGTTCACTAAGGCGCATCTGTCATCATCTTAAAGATGAGTGTTTAAACGTTTCGGATGCGTCGTCCATTCATCCTCAAACATGATGCCGGGCTCTTCAATTCATGTCGGGAACTGACGCACTCAAACTCAGAACATAAAACACGGGCATACAAGGAACAATGCACTTATCATGGGGGTAACACTCACTTCCGTTTTGGCTCAGTGAAACCAGAAAACTCTATAGGCGTGCAGAATGACCTACACGATCACCGTGATCAGCCACAATTGTGGAAGTCCATGACCCATTCTCCACACCCTTTGAGCCACGTCATGTTCCTTGCCTGAGTGATTTATTGGTGATGATGCTCCAACGAGAAAATTCAGAAGTTTGATTCATTTGTTTGTCTAGTGCTAGTGTGTGGTCATGATTGGGTAATCCTTGCAAAATGTTGAGTTGTCTTATATCGTGTGCACATGCTAGCATTTCAGTGCTTTAAGTGAGCACTTAGCACGCAACTGAGCCAGCGTAAAATAAATCGCCCAGAAGACTCTTTCCTTCATCAAGAGGTCCATTCTCTGGTTAATGGAGGCAACTTTATGAATACGATAGCCCTTGCTCTACATTGAGAAGGCCCAATGTTATATTCAGGAGGCCCCTTTACTGGCTCGGCAGCAAAGACCCCCGTTACAAACCAGAAGCCCCCTGTTTTGGATGAGGGAGCGCACTATATATACAGGAGGCCCCATTTCTGAAACAGGAGGCCTCTTTCATGCATCAGGATGCCCTGTTTTGGGATGAAGGGTCCCTTGGCGCCAGATTTGGAGCCCTACTTGCTGAATTTGGAGCATCCTGTTTTGGATTGAGAGTCCCCTGTATGCATCAGCTGGCCCTTTTCTAGAACGGCTGGCCCTGTAATAGGATGATTAGGCCCTTTACTGCACAGACAGGAATCCCGTTCAGGATTCTTAATTTGTCGATATTCAGTTACTCGGATATGATACATATGATACAATTTGATCAGAGGTCACATGTCCTTGATACCTTTCTCCTTCAATACGACATTGCTAAGGAGTCCCCATGTATCTATACATACATATATGCATACATACATACATGCATACATATATATATATATATATATATATATATATATATATATATATATATACACCGGGTTTTAACCTTGACCTTAAATTATGTAGATAAATAATCTTTATGTTTTAACCAAAATAAAATGAACCTTGAAAAATATGTATACATATACATATATATATATATATATATATATATATATATATATGTGTGTGTATGTACGTATCTATGTATCTATGTGTGTATGTATGTATGTATGTTTGTATGTATGCATGTATATACAATGAGGTTTGTTCACTACTCATGTTAACATATGTCGATTTTCATGTACGTCCGTATAGAATCTCGTGACACGTTTCACAGCTAACAACGGACTGCATCGGCGGGCAAAAAAAGAGGTATTCTGAAGAAAGACATGCCTAGGAAACAGAACTATGGTAGAAGGATGGTAGAACATGGAAGTGGTATGGTATGGCATTAATATCCATATATGTATACATATTATATATATATATATATATATATATATATATATATATAAAGGTACGATATGTATATAAGGTATGTTTATATGATCTATTTCACGGATACTTTGCTCTTCGTTTTCATGCTCTGCTACTGCCGTTTGTTTTTGATTGCTATTGTTTGTTTTTACTTCTACAGTAAACTGGACACCTATCAGATAAAGCTGAACAACGCTTGCTTGTTTATGGTCGTGGCAAGAACAAAGTTAGTTTTATGTTAAGGAGCAACAGAATGAATGTGGTCGGCAGGCACGTAGCCAAAATTTTGTTCAGGAGAGGGGCAAATGCCAAATTTTCTCCAAAGTCATGCGAAGGTGGACAAAATTCCCACAAAATCGCGCAGTCATAAGCTTAAACCTCTTGTCGCAGCTGGGGGGAGGGGGGGGGGGAGAGATGGGTCACGGCCCCTTTCGGGACAACCTCTGTTGGAGTTTGTTGTTGCAGTAGTTATGTAGTATCCTGTACGTCCCGTGGAGAGCGACGGTATATTTCATTTCCTTTGATCAATGCTGCTTATCGGCCATTCGACAAATTGTTGTACTCTGGAAAGAGATGGTTTGGTGTTCTTTCCCATCATTTCGCTGCAACTACGCATCAAAATGAAAAGGATAATTTGTTCCCAACCGCATGTGGCAACTAATCCAAGCATGGTTGCCAATGCCCCCTGGTATGACACATCGTATCATATAAATCTTACCCGCATATAAAATAAGGTCCAGTCTTGTAGCCCTTAGGGAGACCGAGTTTTCTTAACACGCGCCCGCGTTGAAGAGTATTCAACAGGGTGACCGGTGAATGCTCTTCGCTCGGGTGGGGGGAGTGGTCAATCTGACCCCCTGAGATCTTGGAAACTTGGAAAATGGTCATGGTGACCAAATTCACACAAGACTGCGTTGATCTCTGTGCTGTGCACACAAGACTGCGTTGTTGTGTTGCCTGGGAAACTATCCCAGATATACCATCTCAAAGGATCTCAGGCTTCGTTTAGCGCTCCATTGCCACATCAGACTGAACGATTCCCCAGAAATTGCCTTCGCTGAATCCAGGGCCTGAGCTTGTCCTGCCGTAGGCAATTAATGATACAAGGTACATCTAAATGCTTGATATCAAAAGGCTTGTCATTAAGGTGTCCACAGGCATGCAAAATTTGGCGTGTCTACGCCGCGTCGTTCAGAAATGGTTTTGGAGAAACCTTCGGAGGGAGTCAAGTTGACCCCTTCCCGAGTGTGTGCAATCAAGCCTAGATCATCACCACGCATAATTTGAACAGAAACGACTCATGTGTCATGAATCATCATGAAACCCTGTATCATGACAAGCCGCTGTTCAAAAATACCGGACATCATACCTGGTAGATTTTCATGAAAGCGACAACTAGCCCCAGTGTCCCTATCATATGCGAATTGAGAGACGATCAATTAGCGCACCGAGTTAGGTCGCGAGAGACGTAACGCCTGTGGCGCCATAACATAACGCCCGTGACTTCCTAAGCCGCCGGACCGAGACCGTGTACTGACGCATAGCGCCCCTCCCCTCCCTGGCCTGCTGGCCTGAGATGACGCCTGAGATGAGATGAGAGGATGACCTGAGATTGGAGTACCTCACTCTCCCCACAGGTCCAATGACGGTGTCTGTCTACCCCGCTCTCCCGCCTCCGTCCTCCAGGAGCGACAAGCCGCACATGCGCAGGAGTCACGTAGACACCGCGACATTGGGCGGGGGAACGCGCCAAACCGTCCCCTGCATCTCCCGCCGGCCCAGAGAGCCTGACGCGCCGCCCGAACAGCAGCTCAGAACCAGGACCAACCGGGGGAGCCGGAGAAGCCCGGCGACGGTCCCCGCGGCGGCAGCTGACCAGCAGTGAGAGCCGGAGAAGCCCGGCGACGGTCCCCGCGGCGACAGCTGACCAGCAGGGAGAGCCGGAGAAGCCCGGCAGCTGCGAGGCGCGCCTAGGCCGGACAACTGCCGCGGCTAGGCGCTCTTCGGAACAGGGCCACGCCGCGGCTGAACACCAGCTCCGATCAGCAGTGGTATTCGGACAATGGTACTCCGCCGACGTGCCGAACGGACAAAACATTAATAATTCAACATGCAGTTTTACCGTGCGCCGGTTTGCCGAAATGTTCTGTAGTCCAGCGTCAATTTGCCGAAATGGTATTCGACTAAAGAGCATTGTCGGATGCTAATTCGCCAATTACTGACGCCGAGGGTTGAAAACTAAGTTTCCAAAATGTCATTTAGTCGAAATAAATGAGCTGAAGTCTTCTTAAGTCGAATGTTAGTTACCCGAAATGTTCCTATTGGAATGTTTACTACCAAAATATGTTCTGGGTCGAATGATGATTGACTGAAATGCTCTTTTGTCCAGTAGTTATAAGAATAATGTTTTTTTGGTCATCGGCTTATGTGTATAGATGTTGTACATGCGATGTAACAAACCATAGACGTGAAGCCCCTTGGTGTAGATCTTAACCCTCGCCGTTTAAGAGACTTTTTCACAGCCATCCTACGACGGGAGGCCTCAGTAGCCCTCCAAAATCTGAAAACCAAGTAAGCAAGAGCCACGGGAAAGACGGCGTTGGAAGCCTGTCGTATTATACAGATGTAAGCGAACGATGGTGAATGTCAGTTTTGACAGGCTAACACGTCCATTGTCCTGTTACCACAAGGGCTAGGTATTTTTCGATAATACAAAAGACGACATAGCGAAGGTTGTCTTAAAAATCTACGGATAGGCTCTAGTGGACATTGAGACTTGTTTGCATACGTCACGTTGCGCATTGATAGCACTATCGATGGGTACCGCAATTCATTTTGGATAGGTAGAAGCAGTAAAAACCTGATGACCAAGACAGCACTCCCCATCATTCATGTAATCCGTCAATGTTTCGATACATTTGTCCTTGGTTATCAGGATACTAGGATACAGTGGTTCAATGAAATAAAGCCATCTCTGGCCATCGAATTTCAGTATATATATATATATATATATATATATATACGCATATGTATATGCCTAAATACGTGTATATGCCTATATATATATATATATATATATATATATATATGTGTATACGCTATACGCATATATAGATAGAGAGAGAGAGAGAGAGAGAGAGAGAGAGAGAGAGAGAGAGAAGAGAGAGAGAGAGAGAGAGAGAGAGAGAGAGAGAGAGAGATAGAGAGAGAGAGAGAGAGAGAGAGGAGAGAGAGAGAGAGAGAGAGAAGAGAGAAGAGAGAGAGAGAGAGAGAGAGA